>NW_028154073.1:0-159893 GCF_964211835.1 Anser anser | reverse complement strand
ACAGAGATGGGTGTCTGCAGAATTCAAGGAAATAGTGCAGCAGAACGCCGAGGATTTGTGCCTTAGTATCACTCCTCAGGTGTGGTGGGGCAGGTAAAAAACAAAAATAGAAAACAAATAATTATATAACTAAATCTTCACACCTCTGCTCTGCAGTTAGGTGAAGTAGGAGCAAAACTGGGGAAATCTCTTTTATATCAGCAGTAAAGTGAATCTGAGACTACCCCATGTTCCTACCATGTTACTACCATGCTACTACCTCTGGCTGTAGTGCAGGACTGTCTCTTCCACTGCCCACAGAAAAGTCTCCTGCTCCCAGATACACTCTCAGGAAGAATCAATGAAAGAGACCTTCAAAATATCTGCCTAGAAATGGGCAACTTTTGGTGATTTTAAATGAGAAAATGGAAAGAGTTTTCCTCTGATATGCCTGTGGTACATTCTCACTGCCTTTCTCCTCCTTGTACAGGACCTCATGACCAGAATTAGGAGATGTCCAACAGCAGCTCCATCAGTGAGTTCCTCCTGCTGGCATTCGCAGACATGCGGGAGCTGCAGCTCCTGCACTTCGGGCTCTTCCTGGGCATCTACCTGGCTGCCCTCCTGGGCAACGGCCTCATCCTCACTGCCGTAGCCTGCGACCACCGCCTCCACACCCCCATGTACTTCTTCCTCCTCAACCTCGCCCTCCTCGACCTGGGATCCATCTCCACCACTCTCCCCAAAGCTATGGCCAATGTCCTCTGGGACACCAGGGCCATCTCCTATCAAGGCTGTGCTGCACAGGTCTTTCTATTTGTCTTCTTGATTACAGCAGAATTTTATGTTCTCACGGTCATGTCCTATGACCGCTACGTTGCCATCTGCAAGCCCCTGCACTACGGGAGCCTCGTGGGCAGCAGAGCTTGTGCCCAGATGGCAGCAGCTGCCTGGGGCAGTGGCTTTCTCAATGCTGTCCTGCACACGGCCATTACGTTTTCCCTGCCCCTCTGCCAAGGCAATGCTGTGGACCAGTTCTTCTGTGAAATCCCCCAGATCCTCAAGCTCTCCTGCTCAGATGCCTACCTCAGGGAGGTTGGACTTAACGCAGTCGGCTTCTGTTTGGGTATTGGTTGCTTTGTTTTCATTGTGCTGTCCTATGTGCAGATCTTCAGGGCCGTGCAGAAGATCCCCTCTGAGCAGGGCCTGCACAAAGCCTTTTCCACGTGCCTCCCTCACCTGGCCGTGGTCTCCCTGTTTGTCAGCACTGCCATGTTTACCTACCTGAAGCTCCCCTCCATCTCCTCCCCATCCAGGGACCTGGTGTTGTCATTTCTGTACTCGGTGGTGCCTCCAGCAGTGAACCCGCTCATCTACAGCATGAGGAACCAGGAGCTCAAGCATGCACTGAAGAAACTGTTTCAGTTGTCTTCCAGAAGGAATTAGCTGCTGCTCTGCTGCTGCAATGGGAAAAACTCACCAAAAAAAACCACGGTGTGAGACACAGCCTTGCAGTGCCAGGTACCAGGTCCACCAATGCTGGCCCCAAACTGTGAGAAAAAAGTAAAAATGTTACATACAGAAGGAGAGAAGATTGATCCTGATGATACAGGACTGCAGGCACCTGTGGGCAGTCCGGACACTGACCTGCGGTCTCAAGGCTCCCTGGGTGGGGAATAGCAGAAAGAGGCCAGTGCCTGTCCTGTGCCACCTCCCCGCCAGCCCTGCCCTCCCACAGGTGGAGTATTTCTCCCTTACTCGCGCACCTGCAGTGCTATGCCTCGTCCTCCTCCACAGGGAGATGAGCCACAAGCCTGGCTGTGTGTGAGGGAGCAGCAGACTTGAGCAGAAAAAAAGCCATTTTCATGGCACTGGGGCACCTGAAGGGTCCAGCCCCTGTGGCTGGGTCTGTTCTCTGCAGCAAAGGGCTGTCACCAAGCCCCAGGTCTGTGGTTGCTCTTGCAGCTCTGAGGACCACTCCAAGGGCATCACAGTGACGATGCTCAGGACCTAGGAGGGTCAGCCCGCCCATGGATCGCGGCAGGAGGTTGGTAGGATTCCATAGTACACAGGGACACGGACACCTCGTTGCTCTGTCTTCACGAACGTCTTTATTACAAATTGCTACAAATCCCTACCTGTAAAGCAACTACATACTGCAAGAAACTTCTAAGTTACCACTAGGAAAGCAAATATGGGCTTGTGATGCTTTCCCTAAATCTGCACCAATAAATACTATTTGAGGTGCTACTGGTACGACACTCATGAATCCACTTGGTGGAGGGCACAAGGCAGGGCACCTTCCCCTTCTTTCTTTGGGGCCAGTCATGATAGCTCGTGAGTAACGTGAACGTCATTGGGTAACCCTAACGACATGCCTCCAGACTGTGTTTCTGGCTTTTTCCAAGGGTAAACAACTAAGCAAAAGGGCACCAGAGGGCTGTTGGCATAACTGCCTTGAATAGAGAGAACGTCAAATAGTTGTCTACCTTGCCTGGTCTCGCACAGGACCCTTCTGTTGTGGGGTTGCTGAGAGCCGAAGCAGAGCAGGTGCCGATGGCTGCCACAACGGTGCACCGGCAGCAATAGCGCACTGACCTCCAAGTCCTCCAAGCTCAAGAGCTGTGTATTCCTGTGAGCAAAAAGTCAGGCAAAGGGGGCAGGAGACCTGCTTGGAAGATCAAGGAGATCCTGGAGTGACTGAAATGGAAGAAGGAAGCATACATAATGTGGAAAAGGGGACAAGCCACTTGGGAAGAATATAGGGACGTTGTCCGAGGATGCAGGGAAGCCACAGGGAAGTCCAAGGCCCATTTGGAGTTAAATCTTGCAAGGGGTGTCAAGGACAACAAAAAGGGCTGTTTCAAACACATCTGTTACAGAAGGAAGACAAAGGAAAATGTGGGCCCACTGCTTAATGAGGTGGGTGGCCTGGTGACAAAGGACAAAGGGAAGGCAGAATTACTGAATGCCTTCATTGCTTCAGCCTTCACTGCTAAGACCAGCCCTCTGGAATCTCTAACCTTAGAGACAAGGGAGGAACTCTGGAGAAACGAGGACTTTCCCTTGGTTGAAGAGGATCAGCTCAGAGATCTCTTAGGCAAACTTGACACCCACAAGTCCATGGACCCCGATGGGATACATCCATGAGTGCTGAGGGAGCTGGCGGATGTTACTGCTGGCCCACTCTCCATCATCTTTGAAAGGTCATGGAAAACAGGAGAGGTGCCTGAAGACTGGAAGAAAGCTCATGTCATGCTGGTCTTCAGAAAGGGCAAGAAGGAGGCCCCAGGCAACTGCAGGCTGGTCAGCCTCACCTCCATCCCTGGAAAGGCGATGGAACAGCTCATCCTGGAGGTCATCTCCAGCATGTGGAGGAGAAGAAGGTGATCAGGAGCAGTCAGCATGGGTTCACCAAGGGAAACCGTGCTTCACCAACTTGATAGCCTTCTATGATGGACTGACTAGCTGAGTGGGTGAGGGAGAGCAGTGGATGTTGTGTACCTTGACTCCAGCAAGGCTTTCAGCACTGTCTCCCATAACATCTTCACAGGCCAGCTCAGGAAGTGTGGGATGGATGAGTGGTCAGTGAGGTGGATTGTGAGCTGGCTGGATGGCAGAGTTCAGAGGGTTGTGCTTAGTGGAGCAGAGTCTAGTTGGAGGCCTGTAGCCAGCAGTGTCCCCCAGGGATCTACACTGAGTCCAGTCCTGCTCAACTTATTTGTCAGTGACCTGGATGACGGAACAGAGTGTACCCTCAGCAGGTGTAAAGATGTGCTGTGTTTCGGGTCAAAGTGCTGTGCTTTGAGTCAAAGGTCTCCTCAGGCTCTCCTCAAAGCTCAACTCAAGCTCTCCTGCTCAGATGCCTACCTCAGAGAAGTTGGGGTACTTGGGGTGTTCAGTGTCTGTTTAGCATTTAGTTGCTTTGTTTTCATTGTGCTGTCCTACGTGCAGGTCTTCAGGGCTGTGCTGAGGATGCCCTCTGAGTAGGGATGGCACAAAGCCTTTTCCACGTGCCTCCCTCACCGGGCCGTGGTCTCCCTGCGTAGCATCACTGCCATGGTTGCCTGCCTGAAGCCTCCCTCCATCACCTCCCCATCCCTGGACCTGGCGGTTTCAGTTCTGTACTCAGTGTTGCCTCCAGCAGTGAAAACCTCCTCTACAGCACGAGGAACAAGGAGCTAAAGGAGGCACTGAGGATGTTATTCTAATATACAGCATTTCCCCATCAATGAGGTACCTGCACATCTTCCTCACATATACCCGGGCAAGGCAGAAACACCTTTGTTCATGTATTTCAAAACTGCCTTTCAATCTCTGAAATATTATTCCAATTAAAGTATTTTTTCATCTCACTTCTATCTCACTTCTTCTACCTTTTATTTATTTATTTATTTTTAACCCAGAGACCTCATGTACAGGTGCTGATATGCTCTTGGTAATTAACGAAATAAAGGAACCAGCAGGTAGTCATTTTCTGTGACTCTTCTTTCTCATGATGTCTCTTCAGGTACAGCAGAGGTTGTGGGATTGAAGAGCCCAGCTGCAATGTGGAGGAAAAGCAGAGATGTGGCTGAGGGACTCAAAGCATTTTCTGTATTAGTCTGTACCAAAAAGTTCTCTTGGGCCTCTGAATTCAGTAAAAGAGATCAAGCATGAGAAGAGCATGTATTGAGAGGAAGGCCATGAAAAGCCACCAGGACAAGGGCCATTTTCCGCCCCTGCAGGGGACTGAGCCTGGGCAAGGCCCAGCTTGGGAAGCAGCCCTGTCGGACGTTCTTGGTGGGCAGTGAGCTGGGCAGGAGGCAGCCGTGTGCCCTGGCAGCACAGGAGGGAAGGCTGAGGGGCACCTCACCGCAGCCTGCCAGGAGCTGCAGGGACGTCAGGAAGAGCCCAGGGCCAGGCTCTGCCCCATGGTGCACAGGGAGCCCTCCTCCTGCCACGCCGCGTGCGGTGGCTGCAGCAGAGGGGACCCCCAGCCAGCCCCTGCATGGGGCTCTGCCACCCGCCTCACCCGGCCCTCTCCAGCGCCCTCCTTGCTGCTCTCTGATGCACGCCAGCACCTCCCCGTGCGTGCCGGCCAGCACATCTGCTGAGGGCCAGTGCGGCTGCTGCAGGGGCAGGGAGCTCAGCATGGCCCTTGCAGCCCCCTGCCCTGGGCCTGCCCCTCCCCTTGCCCTCGGCCCCGGCCTTGTCTCTGCTGGCAGGAGCGCTCTTGGCATGCGCTTCCTGGCCTCCCCTCGCCTGCGCACAGCTTCTGCCCGCTCAGGCTGCTGGCACAAACGTGTCCTCACAAGCAGCACCACTCCTTGGGCTGCTTCTCCGGGCCTCCCCCAGCTACTGCCTTGGTTCCTTGTCGCTGCTGGGTCCCACCTTCCACACCCAAAAGCGTCCCTTGGCTGTCAGCTCCCTCTCCTGTGCACTGTGGGGTGACAGAGCCAGAGTGGGGCAGCTTACCTTTATTTGATATAGTTTTGTGTATTTGCATTGGTGATGGCACAAAAAGACAGTTCCTTCACCAGTGATGTACATCCTTCTTCATGTTAGGACACCACTCAACATCCTTCACTTTCCTTTATCTCACAGATGAAGTGGATTAGGTCTCCTTGATTACTCTGAGGCACAGTGCAATGCTTTTTGCCTTCTGTCCCTACAGCACAATATGTGTGACTTTCCCTTACTCTGCGCATTGACCTGACGGGTCATTTCACATTTTTCACTTTCAAAACCTGAGTTGGACGGGGTCTATTTCCAAAGTGGGACAAGCTGATGGGTTCTGCCTCAGCCATTTGAAGCGTGCTATACTTGAGTTTTTCATCCTGAGTTTGCTAAAGATGACCCAGGAAGGTAAATGGATGTTCATGTGTCTAGTAGGAATAAGGAAAAGTATCTCAGGTTTCCAATGGCAATTTCAAATCTAGGTCAATTCCAGGAACCCACTGAACTAGGGTGTTGTCTTTGAAGGGGTTTCCTGTGCTGGGCTGGGCTGCAGTTACAGGGACAAAGACCACTGCTGGCAGTGGAGGTGCCCTGGGAACTCCACCTGGCTCCACCTGATTTTCCCAAAGGTCTCCGGTCTCCTGCAGGTCTTTTCTGACATCTGCTGGTCCAGGGAAGTGCCTCAAACACAATGGGGCCACAGGAGGTTTTCCTTGGTTGCTTAAGGTCAGACAGCAAAGCTCTGCCTCAATATCCAGTATTTTTTTTTAGTACTTAACTAATAAAGCAACTACTCATCAGCTCAAATGATTCAATCCCTTCCGTAAAAAGTTTCACGTGAAGTGTAATTTCTATCATGAAGAAATGTGAATTTCCATTTTCTATATTCATCACAGGAGAAGAAATACTGGTGTTCACCTGTACTTGCTTTGTCATCGCTTTGTCTATCATGGTGTGCTCCCTCATCTTCGAGGCACAAAACCCATCTTGATTACACAGACCCTGCTGAATGTCCCCTTTCCAGCTGCCTGTCTGGACCTATGCACTTCCCATGCTTCTCCTGCTTTGCCCTCCCTTTACTCTTTGATCATTCAGACCGCTCACACCAACCCAGTTGCTGCTTTGAGTTTCAGTGAGTTCCAGCTCGCCCATTTCTCAGCAGTCTGTCTAATGGTTTCCTTAGCAAGAAACTCATCGTTTCTCATTGAATTAGTATGACTTGGATTAATATTAACACAATTATTTTAAATTTCCTATTAATCAGTGTAAAATACATCATGTACAGTCATCCCTTTGGGAAGGTAAACTTCACTGGAGGGAAAAAAATGAGGAACTTGAACTTTGGTTTTTTTCATTTGTTTGTTTGTTTTGTTTTCTTTTGAAAATTGCAGCATGATTTCCTGGTTTTTTTGTTTTTTTTTTTTGTTTTTTTTTTTACATAGGAAAAACCCTACTCTTCCAACCTAAGCAGGGCTTTAAAGGAGTAACCGTAGACCAATATCTATAAGAAAATGATGCTCTAAGCTGAAATGCAAAAATATTCAGCCTTTAAAATGAGGAAAGATTTCTATTAGATGCTCTTTGAAATCTTCCTCCTTAACTACACCATGGAAGCTCTCCTATTAGCTCTGCAAGTCTTGAAGACGTGAAGGAAACTGTGGGAGATGTATGGCTGCCTAGGACTTTCTCTGTTTTAATGAGTTCCATGGTGTATTTTGGTGCTGAGTCAATGAAGATCAGGTACTGAGAGGAGAATGATGCAACTGCTTGAGAAAGTAAAGTCAGAAGGAAAAGTTGAAGTGACTTGGAGTATTAATGGGCCCCACTGAGGGCTCTTACTAACAAAGCCTCCCCAGGGACTTGTTAGGGCAGATCATTGGAGGCCATGATTGCAGACAGGCAAAGCGCTGTGCTGAGAAAAGTCTTGGTTGGTTTTGGTGAAGCAGAAGGGCCAAGGCCTGACCCCAGCCACTGGGAGGGGAGATCCTGCACCCCCCCGTCTGGCTCAGGGCTCTTCTTGGGGTCTGTATGATGTGGTGGGCAGTGTGATGCCATGAGAAGAACTTCATTAGGACAGCTCCCCACCCCTGCACAGGGTATCAAGGAAGCAGTGAGGCCCCATTGCAATGACTCTATCTCGTCTCCTCAGAAGCTCTACCCAAAGGGACAAAAACATCAGGGCTGTTGGGGCCTTCCATTCCTGCCAGCACCCTCTGCCTTCTCCTCTGCAGGCTTTCCTATGCTGTCCCACACTTTGCCCTATTTCCTGGATGGCACTGTGAGGTGAGGCTGTCTGGCAGAAGCCCCTTGGAGTGTCATAACCCAGCTGGCCCTGGTCAGCCAAGAAACTGCAGGGGATGCAGACTGGATATTGGGACACCCCAGCTTGCAAATATCCAGCTCTGTCTGTGCTGCATCCTCCTGGTCTGCAGGCTGCTCGCCAGCAGGATGCAGCTCTCTCGTGGCATCCTTGTGTTATCCAGGTGCCCTAAGGAGGAGACACCTCCATGCTAAGGCCGTGTCCATGCTGCTGGATGGCTGTCTGTGGGCAGCTGGAGTGAGGCCTCTGCACCCCGGGTTAGGAGGGAGGAGCTTAGATCTTGCTCAAAACCCACAGACAAGGTGAGGATTCTGCCCAGCTGCACTTGGACTGGGGCTTCTCTGCTCTCAGCTGTCTCTAGTTTCTTCTCAGGCTGTTTCCTGTCTGCAGACACCCATCTCTGTCCACAACCTTGCTCTCATCCAGGACTTTCCATCATCTCACCCATGTCTCGTCAACCCTCATCAGCTGTTCCTTGAAACAGAAAGCCATGGTCTGATTACAGACACTCTTTCAGTGACCTCTGTCACCACAGCATGACCCTTTGAGGGACATTTCTTCCTCCTTGTGGCCATTGCCACCCTTCCAAGGTGCACTTTGTGGCAGTTTTTCTCTCCTGCTCTTTCCTACTACCAAAGAAAGCTCCATGAGGGTGGAAACCACTCCTGAAGCAGGCATCCCAACCCATCAGGCTCCTTGCGGCCTGTCAGCCAAGCAGACAGAAGTCACCTCACCAGCATCTCCCAAGGCCTGGGCCTGCTGCTGGCCTTGCAGCTTCTTGGCTAGACACAGCCAAGCCTTGTGCCTCCTGCTGTCCAGTCCTGGACTCAAGCAGAAGGGACAGGACAACCCCTATGCGGGCCTTCTTTGTGTCTGGGTCCTCCTGGGGATGGAGGCAGAGGGGATCCCACAGGCAGCATGCCAAGCAGGGGCCTTCTGCTGGCCTAGCAGGGCCCCTGGCAGATGTCAGCCCCAAAGTGCCCATCCCAGGGAGAAGCCAAGGCTGACCTGCCACCTCCAGACACAAGGCACCTCACAGTCCCTTTGCGTGACACGTTCCTGCTGCTGCCCTATCAGCTGCAGAGACAGAAGTGACCTCCCAGTCACTGCCCCAGTCCCATTCCTTCTGCTGGGGCAGGAGATCCTGAGGCAGAGCTGAGCTCAGCAGAGCATTCCCACACATGTCCTCCTTGTGGCCCACAAGCTGATCAGATCCATGGCCCCTCACATCCATCTCTGAATGCCATGGGACTGCAGAGAAGTCTCACAATTCCTGCCTTACCCCAGGGGGCCAAGCACCTTAAGGGTTAGGAGAGGGTTTGAAGGTGAGGAGGTTAATGCACAGGAACAGGGCTTTATGTGTTAGATTTTCATGAATGGGATTAGGGACTAGGTCTCATATTTCTGGGTTAGAGATTAAAAAAAGATTTAGTGGGAGGGTTTGGTGTTGTGCTTGGTGTGTCAGGTGTGTGGTTAGGGTATGGACAAGCCTTGTGATTTAGGGTTTTGTTTAGTTCTTCCAAGAATCTAGGCTTAAATAGAGCATTTAAATCTTGTTTTAAGGGTAGGGATCAAGGTAAGCAAGAGAGTAAAGGTAAGGGAAAGAGGCTATGGGCTGAGTTTTGGCTTCAGTGCATACTTTGAGCTCAGGCATAAGAGGAGTGGATTCCTGTCAGGGTGTGGAGTAGCATTTAAATTTAGGAATTAAGTTTACTGGTTGAAGCCGGTGAAGGGCTTCGTGTGACTATTTTAAGTCACAGTTACAACAGCATCAGCAAAAACCTGAACCTTCTTACCTCTACAAAATCCTTAATTTCTGCTGGCTAAGCCCCTGTTCCGTCCTCCAAATCTCACATCTCTCCTGTCCTGGGTTTCTCCCGACCTCCCCATATCAGTCATCTTCTTAGGGGCATGTTAATGATGGCTTTCATGATCTCAGAGTATCCATCACACCTCTGCTGGCTCCTCTATTTTTGAGAAAAGTGGCACTGAAGACACGATGGAAAAGGACACAAAAGTCCATCAGAGCACCCTGTACAATGTGCCCAGCAGCTCTGCACCTCCAGAAATGTGCTGTTCCTGCCTACAAGTTTTCTTTCCAGAATGGCTCCTATGGATGCAGGGTAACTTTTCCCAGGCCCTCACTTCCCCAGGCCACACCACTCTTGCCCGCAGGCCCCACGTGTCTCTCCAACCCTCCCCTCTTCCCCTGCAGTAGTGGCACCTCACCGCAGCAGGTTGGTGCATCTCCAGGCTCAGGGGTGTTTCCTGAGGGCCTGCCCCGTGTGGGGAGTGGCGGGGAGGAGGAGAGCAAGGTCAGCTCCTGGGGCCTGGCTGAGCACAGCCCAGCCATCCCGCACCGCGGGCAGGCCCCTTCTCCCAGGCTGAGGCACACACGCAAGGTGGACACTTCTCCATCAGCCCAGCTTCGCGCAGGGCCCTTCAGCCCTGCCCCTGTCCTGGGACTCGCCTCCTCCTCCTCCACCCACAGACATACATTGCTTTCCATTTGGGGACCCAGGCAGGACTTTAAGGATCTGCTAAAGCCCTGAATTTCCATGTTTTTCATAGTCTTCACACAAGTCTTCCTCCTGCCATCCCCACTGCCTAGCCCTGCCTTCCAGGTGGAACTCAGTAACGTGGTGCTCAGCACAGGGGGAACACACTGGAAGGCAAAAGAGAGCAGGAGTTGAAAGGCCACGTCCTGCTGCTAGCCATGGCCATGGCTCCAGTGAAGCAGCAGGGGCCCCGAGCCCCTCCTGCGTGCTGGGGCTACTCCCCCAGCTCCAAAGGAGATGGGAAGAGATGGCAGCTGAGTGCAATGAACTTCTGATGACTTCCTTATTGGGTATATCTATACAGGAAACTGGCATCTCTGGGAAAATGATTAACAAATAGGAAAATAAAAAAATATATTATTTAAATCAGAAACAATATTTTCAGAATATAATAATACAGACAAATATTAACAAAAATTGTCTTACTTTTTTTGAGGAAACATAGGAATTTTGATTTTATGCATATTATTATATGTAAATATATTGAAGAATTGTGTATTCTAGAACTGTCTTCACTGAATTCCTTAGTTCCCTATTCCTGATGCTGTAGATGAGGGGGTTCACTGCTGGAGGCACCACTGAGTACAGAAAATACAACACCAGGTCCATGGATGGGGAAGAGATGGAGGGGGGCTTCAGGTAGGCAAACAGGACAGTGCTGACAAAGAGGGAGACCACGGCCAGGTGAGGGAGGCACGTGGAAAAGGCTTTGTGCCGGCCCTTCTCAGAGGGCATCCTCAGCACTGCCCTGAAGATCTGCACATAGGAGAGCACAATGAAAACAAAACAGCCAATACCTAAACCGAAGGTGATTGCATTAAGCCCAACTTCCCTGAGGTAGGCATCTGAGCAGGAGAGCCTGAGGATCTGGGGGATTTCACAGAAGAACTGGTCCACAGCATTGCCTTGGCAGAGGGGCAGGGAAAATGTAGTGGCCGTGTGCAGGACAGCATTGAGAAAGCCACTGCCCCAGGCAGCTGCTGCCATCTGGGCACAAGCTCTGCTGCCCACGAGGCTCCCGTAGTGCAGGGGCTTGCAGATGGCAACGTAGCGGTCGTAGGACATGATGGTGAGAAAGGAATACTCTGCTCCAAGCAAGAATACTAAAAAGAGGACTTGGACAGCACATCCTTGATAGGAGATGGCCCTGGTGTCCCAGAGGGCATTGGCCATGGCTTTGGGCAGCGTGGTGGAGATGGATCCCAGGTCGAGGAGGGCGAGGTTGAGGAGGAAGAAGTACATGGGGGTGTGGAGGCGGTGGTCGCAGGCTACGGCGGTGAGGATGAGGCCGTTGCCCAGGAGGGCAGCCAGGTAGATGCCCAGGAAGAGCCCGAAGTGCAGGAGCTGCAGCTCCCGTGTGTCTGCGAATGCCAGCAGGAGGAACTCGCTCACAGAGCTGCTGTTGGACATCTGCTTTTTTGGGATGTGGTCCTGCACAAAGAGAAAGAATAGTAATAATGTACAACAGACTTACCAGAGGAAAATTTATTTTTCTCATTAAAAAACATCAAGAGGATTGTCCAATTGCAGGCAGTTATTTTGAAGTTCCCTTTAATGACTTCGAACTGCTTCTGAGTTTCTCTGCAAGAAGAGTACTCTTCTGTGGACAATGGAAGAATCAGTCGTGCACTACAGCTCAAGGTAACAACATGGTAGGAACATGGCGTAGT
This sequence comes from Anser anser, assembly GCF_964211835.1. Lineage (NCBI taxonomy): Eukaryota > Metazoa > Chordata > Aves > Anseriformes > Anatidae > Anser > Anser anser. The sequence continues at coordinate 147,927 of NW_028154073.1, read as the reverse complement.
CTCAGATTCACTTCACTCCTGATATAGAAGAGATTTCTTCAGTTTTGCTCCTAGTTTATCACAGAGCAGAAATGTGGAGATTTATTTATGTATTTGTTTCTTTGTTTGTTTGATTTGTCCTCTTTGTTCAGCTGCCCCACCACACCTGAGGAGTGTTTCTAAGGCATAAATCCTGGGCGTTCTGCTGCACTCCAAGTGAAGCCCTGTAGGTCCTCAGAGACACAGATACTGCCTTGTTAGAGCAGAGTGCCCTTCAGAGAGGAGAGGCAGTCAGTCCATCAGTCCTGGTCTCATCTGCCCTGTGTTGGCAGGTCTTTGAGCTCCAGGACAATTCTCCTCCTATGTTCCTAGAGTTGTAGAATCCTCTAGAAGCTGTAGAATATCCTGACTTGGAAGGGTTCCACAAGGATCATCAGATCCCACCCCTGAATCTGTACATGAACACCCAAAAATCAGTCCATATGCCTGAGGGTGTTGCCCAAATATTTGTTGAATTCTGACAGCCTCAGCGCTGTGAACACTTCCCTGGGGTAGCTGTTCCAGTGCCTACAGAAGCTGGCTACTGCTGAGTTTTTCTAAAAGAGAAATCGTGGGCATTTCTCCTGCACTTGAAGGGAAACTTTGTGGATCCTCAGAAAAAAGGGACGGGTCCTATAGTGCAGTGTCCTTTAGTGATGACAGGCAATCTGTCCATCAGTGCTGGTCTGAGCTGCCCTGTGAGAGCTGCAGGAAAGCTGTACTCAGTTGTTCATCTGAAAAGAACCAGGACACTGCTGAGAGCAGAGGAATCCAGGCTCCAAGTGCCCATCTCCAGACCCCTCACCCTGTCCCCGTACTCCCCTTCACCCAGGCACCCCGAGGGCTCACTCCATGGGCACGTGAAACCCCCATCCCCAGGCAGCCTGGGAACAAGAGCAGCAGCAGCACGGCCAGGTGGAGAAGCCAGAAGGAATGGCAGCGTGCTGCTGCCAGGGGAGGCAAGGCCAGGGAGGGACAGACGGACACTCAGCACACCCTCCTGTGCTGCAGCTCTGCCTGCAGAGGAGGCAGCTCCTGCTCACTGCAAACGATCTGTGCTCACCTCAAGCCTGCAGACACCTTCCAAAGGCAGGGGGTATCACGGCTTTTGTAGCTCCTAAAGATCAGCTAGAATAAAGCCTGAGAGGACCACAATGATGATGTTGGAGCAGTCTGTGGGCTGATGTGTGGGAAGGGACTTTATGAAGTTCATTGATGACATATTGGTCCCTCACTGCCATGTTCCGGGAGTCTCAGTCTCCTGCAAAATCCTGACAACTCATTACCATGAAACCTGCCTCCCCTCCACTGCAGGAATCTGAAAGCACAGCCAACAGAAAAAGTCTTGCCTTTCTGGTAGCCCCTGCCTTGGTTTTTCTCTTGAAAATTGCAATCATAAATGCCATTCTCTAAAGCATTTCCTACTCATTACTGGAGAAACAGAGAGACAACTATCCCGAAAGATGCTATCAGGCATCGGATGTGTCAACTGTAGAAGACCCCTCTGACAACCCCACCTGCATGGCCCTGCAGCCAGAGACGTACCTTGTCGAGGGCTGTGCAGATTTCTCCTGCAGGCAGCTCTCAGCATCCTCCCACTGCCAACTGACTCCAAGCCCTCTCTCCTTCTCTCCTGTTCCCGTGCCAGCCGCGGTCAGAGCCCCCAGCCCTGCTGCGCTGTGCACAGGAGTTGCTCCTGGGCAGAGCTGTCTCTCTGCACCACGGCCCTCTTGCCACGAGCTCCCCTTGGGCCCAGGAGCCCGGCCCAGCTCAGCAGCACAGCACCCGACCATGGCATCGCTTGCTCTGTGCCATTGGGCTCCCTCGAGGTGTCCCCAAGGCCTCAGGGCTGACAGCTCCCGAAGGCAGCAGGGTCTCTGCTGGGCTGTGGTGTCTGAAGCAGGCTGACATCATCGCCGACTGCTCCTCTTTGTAGATGTCAGAGACTGATTTTTGCAAGTGTGATTTGTGCTGTTGGACTGCGGTTGTCAAATGTTTTGCTTTAACCCGTCAGCCACCTTAGCACCACACAGATGTTAGTTGACACCCACCTCCAAAAGATAATGGGTTGAAATAAAGATAGTTTAAATGGATAGAAATTGAAGAGATAGTAATAACTTTAACAATACTACTAATAAATAATAATAATTATTATTTTTTTATTATTATATGTATAAAGCAAGTGATGCACAATGCAATTGCTCATCACAGACTGACCGATGCCCAACCTTTCCTCAAGCAGGGGTCCCCCTGAACCTGACCAGCCTGCATTATGTTCTCCTCTGCAGGTCCCTTGACCTTACTTTGGTTTAGGGCAATACAGGCTTTCAGAAGGATTAGGACTATTTTCTTCCCTTTCTCAAATACTTCTTGAGCTGTGTTGCCCCATGTGAGGGTGACATCAATGTACTGGAGGTGTTCAGGAGCTTCCCCCTCTTCCAGGGCAGTCTGGATCAGCCCATGGCAAATGGTAGGGCTGTGTTTCTACCCCTGGCGCAGTCCATTCCAGGTGGACAGGACGCCCCTCCAACTGAAAGCAAAGTGCGGCCTTCACACTGCTGCCAAAGGGATGGAGAAAAATGCATTAGCAGTATTAATTGCGGCATAGCGCTTGGCTGCCTTTGACTGCAGTTCGTACTGAATGAAGTTCTAGCATGCCCAGCACAGCAGCACTCAGCGGTGGTGTAACTTCATTCAGGCCACAGAAGTCCACCGTTCTCTTCCACTCACCATTAGAATTTTGCACTGTCCATATGGGACTACTAAAGGGTGAGCAAGTGTTGCTGATCACCCCTTGGCTCTGCAGTCAATGAACCAGCTCATGCATGGGAATCAGGGAGTCTCTGTGAGTGCAATACTGCCTCAGGTGCGCTGTTGTGGTAGCGATTGGCACCTGCTGCCCATTGGCCATCAGCACCTGCACAGCAGAAGGGTCCTGTGAGAGAGTGGGCAAGGTAGACAACTGTTTGATGTCCTCCGTCTCCAGGGGAGTCATGCCCAAAGTCCATCCAGTAAACGTTTGGATCTTTGAAGTACCCTCTCCTGATTTAGTCTGTGCTAAGGTTGCACAGAGCCTCCAGGCCAGTCCCAATGGGTTGCTTTTGCCACTCCTTCCCAGTTAGGCTCACTTCAACCTCCAGTACAGTTAACTCTTGGGTTTGAAGTGCCAGGCCAATACTCCTCAGAGTTCAATACACACAATTGTCCCCTTCCTTCCCCTGGCTCGAGGCTGGGCCCCTCTAGTCCTGCTCATAGTATTCACTACTCTGTTTGGAGGACTGCCTGCTAGAAACTGGAGCAGCAATTTTCTCAGAAGAAGCACTTTTTGAGAATGTTTTTCCTTGCGCTTCATGTATCCCTGCCTCTAGGGTGGAGGTAGGGCAGATTTTTGCATCCTGTTTTCTCATGGCCTTTCCGTGGTCACACAGTTAAAACCACAGGGTGGCACATAGTATGCACGCACTACATCAACTTTCTTGAGCAAAGGGATGCTTACACCTGATAGCTGAGCTATTGGTTCGTGCAAGTGGGGAGGAGGATGTATCCTCTTGTAGTTCTAGCATCTCGTGAGAAAGTTTCTCTCAAGACGAGATGCAGGCCCATAGGGAAGAAGAGAGACTTTCATTGTAATGCTGTAGTTGGCTAGCCGATTCATCCATGTGGGTTCCTCTTGGTCTTTCCAGGTCATAACTGCCAATGAGCTGGCATATGGTGATGGTGCGCTCTGTACAAACTTCTGCCACATGGGTCGTGTGCACTTGACTTCATCCGGATCTTTGGACAGCTGTTTGTTGTCTAGGTTACTATCAATCACCTTCAGCATGGTAATTTCTTCAGGTACCGGATACCCCTCTGCATGTTGGTCCACTTTCCTGGTTGACATACAAGATCTTTCTTGAAGGGAGACCTTTCCTTGACGCCTGACAGGATTAAGTTCCTTGTGCCCTTTTCCAATGGCTTTGTCAATCACTCCTTCTCTAGAGGGGGATCCCAGCTGCTTGGCTTCCCTGCCCTTTAATTCCAGGCTATTGGCCCTGTTCTCCCAGCACTGGGGCAGCCAGGTGACAATGTGCTCACCAAGATGATGGCCGAAATCTTTTCCCTTATCTCATAGCTTACCCTGGGAAAGGGATCACGTGGTTTCTGATGTTTAGGTGATTTCTTCTTCTTTGTCCTCCTGCTTCCATGGTGGCCCTTCTTTGGTGAAACCTGCCTTCTTCTTCCTCCTTTCTTGTCTGGGTAGGAGTTTCTTCACTTTCTAAAGAAAAACTGACTTCCACGCCAATTGTTTTCTCTTGCATAAAGAGGCAACCAATAGTGGCACAGGCTGGTTCTCTGGCCCAGCCATGGGGCCCATTTCAGGGGCTGGAGTGGCTGCAGAGCCCATCACAGGAGTTGTTCTGGCTGCAGGGCCTTTCAGAGGAGTTGGAGTGGCTGCAGGGCCTATCGCAGTTTTTGGAGTGGCTCTAGGGCCTGTTACAGGGGTTGGTTTAAATTTAGGCCCATCTCAGGGTGTGTGGTGCTTGAAGCAGACTGAAATCATCACCGACTGCCCTTCTCTGAACACAGGAGAGATGAATTTTACAAGTGCGATTTGTGCTATTAGAGTGTAGTTGTCAAACATGTTGTCCTTTAACCTGGCAAGTAGCTCAGCACCACACAGCAGTTAGCTCACACCAACCCCCCAAATGCTTATGTGTTGAGATAAGGGCAGTTTAACGGACCGAAAAGGAAGAGAAATAATAATAATAGTAGCTTTTATGATGATGATGATGATGACGATGATGATGATGATAATGATGATTATGATGATATTTATTATCTTTATTATTGTTATGTACAAAGCAAGCTATGCACAGCGCAATTGCTCATTACTTACTGATGTCCAGCCTGTCCCCAAATGGTAGAACATTGTGGTAACCACCTGCACCTGCTCTTCTTTGACCTTCAACAACTCCACAAACAGAAGGCTCCTCCCAGAGACTGGGCAAGGTAGACAACTCTTTAATATCCTCTGTCTCCAAGGCAGCTATCCCAAAACCCCACCTGTACCCTTTTGGATCTTTGAAGTACCCCCTCGTGGGGAAGTCTGTGTCAAGGTTTCATAGATCAACATTCTTCTTCCTCCTTTCTTTTCTGGGTAGTAGTTCTTTTCCATTCTAAGGAGCCTGATTTTCACACCCATTGTTTTCTCCTGCATATAGAGGCAACGGATACTGGCACAGGTTGGTGCTGTGGCCTAGCAAGACCAGACCTGGGGGGTCTGGTCTAGTCCCCAGACTAGACCTGGGGCCTGTCCCAGGGGCTGGAGCGGCTGCAGGACATGTCAGAGGTGTTGGAGTAGCTGCAGAGCCTGTCACAGGGGTTGGAGTGGCACTGACTGAGGCTCAGTAAGCACAGACCAAGTCCCAGCACATTCCAGTGATTTGTGTCCCTTTGGAATTGCCAAGGTGATAACACCTCCTTTTCAAGCACTTCTACAGTTTTTAAGGATTCTGCACATGCTCAGGGAGGAAGTTCCAAAGCCCTGGAGGTGCCCACTGCTCTAGGTGCCTGCCCAGATCCTCCCACTCTCCCTGCCTCTCCTAACTCTCCTGCCCTGGGGCAGGTCTCTGGAGGGCATTCTTAAATAGTTGTTTATCCTTAAACAGAAGTTGAAACGCATTCAGGAGACATCACAATAGGAGCATCCCAAGGATATTCAAAGCTTTGTAGAGCTAGTGTAATTAGCCTGGAGGAGAAGGGGGAGGTGAAGGAGAAAGGGGGACTGAATAAGTGGAGAAGTGTCCCTCCCTTTTCTCCCCCTAGATTGGCTCCCTAAAGCAAAAAGGTCAAGAGTGTAATTCTTAAGTTTCTGAGCGATGGTTCCTGAGGTACGGAGGTGATGGCAATGCTCAGTACAAATAACACATCTGTCACATGACCAGACATTTTATAGAATCATAAGCCAGTGTTACACAACATAGCAAAATAACTTTAAACCAGCCCCAGAAATGATGAACAGCACAACGGGAACACATGCAGTAAGTAATGTGCTATACAACACATTTCTGAAAGCAAGCACAACAGACCTGAGCTCCAAAACGTCGACATTGTGATCAGCAACTACTAAACTGGTCTAGTGCTTATAACAATTTAATTTTAGCATTCTCTGGTAAGATCTGTCATTATCTCAACCCTTCGTGCCCCACTCTGCGTGCCAAAATGACTGCTGTGGTTTAACGCGGCAGTTCGAGTACATGGAATTATTGGAACAGGTCCAGAGGAGGGCCACAGAGATGGTCAAAGGGCTGGAGCACGTCTGCTATGAAGGCATGCTGAGCAAGCTGGTACTGCTCATCCTGGAGAAGACGAAGCACTGGAGAAACCTGAGAACAACCTTGCAGTACTTAAAGAAGACCTGCAGGAAAGCTGGGGAGACAGTCTTTGTCAGGGAGTGTAGTGATAGGACAAGGAGTAATGACCTTAAACTAAAAGAGGGTAGGTTTAAATTAGATATATGGAAGGAATTCTTTAGAATTCTTCAGAGGGATCTGGATAGGCTGGATTGCTGGGCTGAGGTGAATGGGATGAAGTTCAACAAGGCCAAGTGCAGGGTCCTGCAATTTGGCCACAATAACTCCATGCAACGCTATAGGCTTGGGGCAGAGTGACTAGAAGACTGTGAAAAGGAAAGGGACCTGGGAATGTTGATTGATGCTCGGCTGAACATGAGCCAGCCGTGTGCCCAGGTGGCCAAGAAGGCCAACGGCAACCTGGCTTGTATAAGAAACAGCGCGGCCAGCAGGAGCAGGGAGGTGATCGTCCCCCTGTACTATGCTCTGGTGAGGCCGCACCTCGAGTACCGTGTTCGGTTTTGGGCTCCTCACTACAAGAAGGACATCGAGGCCCTGGAGTGTGTCCAGAGAAGGGCAACCAAACTGGTGAGGACTCTGGAGCACAAGTCTTATGAAGAGTGGCTGGGATTGTTTAGTGTGGAGAAGAGGCTCAGGGGAGACTTTATTGCACTCTACAACTACCTGAAGAGATGTTGTGGTGAGGCGAGGGTCAGCCTCGTCTCTCAGATAACTAACGATAGGACTCATGGAAATGGCCACAGGTTGCACATGGGGAGATTTAGATTAGATGTCACGAAAGACTTTTTCTTTCAAAGAGTAGTCAGGCACTGGAATGGTCTGCCCAGGGAGGTGGTGGAGTCACTGCCCCTCGCAGTGTTCCAGAAGCACCAGGACAAGGTGCTACGGTATCTGATTTAGTAGCTTAGTGGGTAGTAGTAGTGATAGGATGGTTGGACTAAATGATCCTTTCCAACTTTGTGTTTCTATGATTTCTATGATTCTATGATAGGACAAGGGGAATGGTTTTAAACTTGAAGAGGGTAGATTTAGATTAGATAGTCAGACGAAATTCTTGACTTGGAGGTGAGGCACTGGCACTGGTGCTGTGGGTCCAGAGGTCACCCAAAGGGAGTTTGGATCAGCCCATGCCCTTGTGTTTGAAGGAACAGCTGGCGAGAGTGGAGAGGCATCAGTGAAATCCTGGCAATACCAGAGAGAGAGCCAGGTGGGGAAGAGAAGTGGCTGTCTGCAGCCTTCAGAGAGGTGTGGGACAGCACAGGAAAGCCTGCAGAGGAGAAGGCAGAGGGCTCTGACAAGAATGGAAGGCTGCAGCAGCACTGACATCTTTGCCTCTGCAGCCATGGCTTATGAGGAGACATGTTATACTCATGACACTGGGACCATGTATTTTCCTTTCAACCATGTGCAAACAACTGGGAGGTGTCATACCATTGTCCTTCACATGATATTATGGGGGCATCGTCCCCTACCCCACAGACCCCAGGAAGAGCCCTGAGTGAGACATGGGGGTGCAGGATCTGTCCTCCAGTGGCTAGGGTCAGGCCTTGGCCCTTCTGCTTCACCAAAACAAAACGAGCTTACCTTACCACAGACCTGATACCCACAGAAGAACACCAAAGCTCCCCAGTAAAGTTTTGTTCACTCTCTAAACCAGAAACGAGAAACCTACTTGCTTGGGATCCCTGCCACTCTAACTTTGTTTAAACTCTAACACAGAAATTGAAAACCAAGTCCCTAGGGGACTAGAGAGAGGTCAGCTCTGCCTCAGGATCTCCTGCCCCAGCAGGAGGAATGTGACTGTGGCAGTGACTGGGAGGTCACTTCTGTCTCTGCAGCTGATAGGGCAGCAGCAGGAACGTGTCACGCAAAAGGACTGTGAGGTCCCTTGTGTCTGGAGGTGGCAGGTCAGCCTTGGCTTCTCCCTGGGGTCTGCACTTTGGGGCTGCCATCTGCCAGTGGCCCTGCTAGGCCAGCAGAAGGCCCCTGCTTGGCATGCTGCCTGTGGGATCCCCTCTGCCTCCATCCCCAGGAGGACCCAGACACAAAGAAGGCCCGCACAGGGGTTGTGCTGTCCCTTCTGCTTGAGGCCAGGACTGGACAGCAGGAGGCCCAAGGCTTGGCTGTGTCTAGCCAAGAAGCTGCAAGGCCAGCAGCAGGCCCAGGCATTGGAAGATGCTGGTGAGGTGACTTCTGTCTGCTTGGCTGACAGGCCGCAAGGAGCCTGATGGGTTGGGATGCCTGCTTCAGGAGTGGTTTCCACCCTGATGGAGCTTTCCTTGGTAGGAGAAAAGAGCAGGAGACAAAAACTTCCACAAAGTGCACCTTGGAAAGGTGGCACTGGCCATGAGGAGGAAGAAATGTCCAGGGGAACAACTGGTCTTGCTGCTACAGACTGGGGAAAAGAAGACATTAAGTGCCTCAGCCTTTACCTCATCTCTTGTCAAAAGGTTTCCCCCCACATCCATTAAAAGATTATGATTCTCCTTAATCCTCTTTTATTAAGGTATTTATATAAACATTTTTTATTTTCTTTGACAGTAGTAGAAAGATTGAGCTCCAGCAGGGCTTTGGCCCTTCTAATTTTGACCTGCACAGCCCCATTACATTCCGGACACAGCTCCAGACAAACTGACAGTATGCATGAGAAGGAAGCACAGAGGAGGTGGAACCTGGCAGCCTTCCATTCCCTGCCCTTCTGTGACTCTGTGCTGCAATTCCATTCAGCTGGTTACTCCTGTGTTATCCAAACTTTCCTGCAGCTCCTGGTGCTGCTGTCTTGTCACAGATATCGCAGTCACACAAAGATTGAACTGTCTGAATCCAGACCTTAACAGCTGACAGAATGGAGCATCTGTCCAGAGAAAACTTGAGAAACTGCAGGATTTGGCCTACAAAAACTTCTGGACCTTTACAAGGAGAAGAGCCCAGTCCTGCAGCAGAGGAAGAGGAACCCCACACATCAGGGCAGACTGGGACCCTGCTGAGTGAGCAGTGCCCAGGTGGAGGAGGGCCTGGGCACCACGAGGGATGCCATACAAGCAGTGGTGCTGCTCCCCAGGAACCAGGCCAGCTTCCTACAGAGCTGCCTTACGAGGAGCATGGCCACCAAGAAGATCTGAGGTATCAGACTCAGCTCAGATCCGGTGTGACGCCACATGGAGAAGGGTCGAAAACCAGCACGGAAAGAGGTACAGGTGTGGGAGTCCCTAGGACAGCCTGGTGTAGACAGGATAGAGGGCTGTGGCATGGCTGAGAGTCCCAACAGGACCCAGGTCTTTGTGTCCATGGCTCTGGCTGTTGTCTCTGCCACTGAGGCCTAGGAGGAGACAGCTTCTCGGTAAAGCACCAGGGCCTCATTGCCTCCTCGCCCCCACCCATGAACCAGGCAGGGCTCGTACCATTCTCCTGCACTTGGCCATGCACATCCCCATCTCCTCCTGCCCCAGGAAGAGCCCTGAGCAGTGTGTGAAGGGAAAGGATCTCCCTTCCCAGGGGCTGGGGGTCAAGGCCTGGCCCTTGCGCTTGGTGACACACATCCAGTTTGGAAAAGTGACATCAGGGTCACCTTGACATTGCCTTTGTCTCCTTGTCCTCACTGCCTCCAATGCTCTGCTCTAACGAGCTCCAAGGGAGGCTGTGTCAGGGCTGGCCCTCAGGGGGACATTGCAGGAAACTTGCCTCTGACTTGGACTTGTTGAGAGATGGCTTCAATTGTCTCTCAGTGCCTGAGGTTCGTGGGCTCCTCACCAAAGCCCCCCGAGGGGGGATTCCAATGCCTTGGGCTGGGCGTCTGGTGCTGAGCTGGGCCGGGCTCGTGGGACAGAGAGAGCTCGTGGCAAGAGGGCCCTGGTGCAGAGAGACAGCTGTGCCCAGGAGCAGCTCCTGTGCACAGCGCAGCAGGGCTGGGGGCTCTGACCGCAGCTGGCACGGGGACAGGAGAGAAGGAGAGAGGGCTTGGAGGCAGTTGGCAGTGGGAGGATGCTGAGAGCTGCCTGCAGGAGAAATCTGCACAGCCCTTGACAAGGTACGTCTCTGGCTGCAGGGCCACGCAGGTGGGGTTGCCAGAGGGGTCTTCTACAGCTGGCACATCCGATGCCTGACAGCATCTGTCAGGATAGTTGTGTCTCTGTTTCTCCAGCAAAGTGTAGAAGATGCTGTAGAGAATGGCATTTATGAGAGGAAATTTCCAGAGGAAGAAAGAGGCTTGGTTTATCTGAAAGGGAAAGGCTTTTTCTTGAATTCTGTGCTTTCATATTCCTGCAGTGGAGGGGAATCTGAGTGAATCTGAGCACACAGCGGGAGGGATGGGGTCTGTGAGCATGGACAGGGAGGAGACGTGGGGACAGAGAATCAGCCCCCAGCAGGGACACTGGCAGGCAGCAGGGACATGGGCAGGCGGTGAGAGGGAGCTGCTGCCAGAAATGCTGTGCGAGGGAGGGCTCAGGCACCTCCCTGCCATCCCCTGCAGGGCAGGCGCCTTCCCTGGGACACCCCCTGCTCTCCTCTGCCACCAGCACAGCCTCTGCCCTCCAGCCCCCCCCTCTCCCAAGCAGGAGCTGCCTCCTCTGCAGGCAGAGCTGCAGCACAGGAGGGTGTGCTGAGTGTCCGTCTGTCCCTCCCTGGCCTTGCCTCCCCTGCCAGCAGCACGCTGCCATTCCTCCTGGCTTCTCCACCTGGCCGTGCTGCTGCTGCTCTTGTTCCCAGGCTGCCTGGGGATGCGGGTTTCACCTGCCCATGGAGTGAGCCCTCGGGGTGCCTGTGGGAAGGGAAGTCCGGGGATAGGGTGAGGGGTCTGGAAATGGGCGCTTGGAGCCTGGCTTCTTCTGCCCTCAGAAGTACCCAGGTTCTTCTCAGGAGAACCTCCTTAGTGCAATTGTCCTGTAGCTCAAAGAGATGTCAGCACAGCTGAGACCAGCACTGATGGACAGACTGGCTGTCATCTCTGTGGGACGCTCTGCACTAAAGGGACAGTCTCTTTGCCTCTGAGGATCCACAAGGTTTTACTTGGAGTGCAGCAGAACGCCCAGGATTTATGCCTTAGATTCACTCCTCAGGTGTGGTGGGGCAGCTAGAACCAAAAATAGAAAACAAATAATTAAATAACTAAATCTCCACACCCTGCTCTGCAGTTGGATGAACTGGGAGCAAAACTGGGGAAATCTCTTTGATATCAGCAGTAAAGTGAATCTGAGACTACCCCATGTTCCTACCATGTTACTACCATGTTACTACCTCTGGCTGTAGTGCAGGACTGATTCTTCCATTGCCCACAGATGAGTCCCCTGTTCCCAGAGACACTCTCAGGCAGAATCAATGAAAGAGACCTTCAAAATATCTGCCTAGAAATGGGCAATTTTGGGTGATTTTAAATGAGAAAATGGAAAGAGTTTTCCTCTGATATGCCTGTGGTACATTATCACTGCCTTTCTCCTCCTTGTACAGGACCTCATGACCAGAATTAGCAGATGTCCAACAGCAGCTCCATCACTGAGTTCCTCCTGCAGGCATTCGCAGACACACGGGAGCTGCAGCTCCTGCACTTCGGGCTCTTCCTGGGCATCTACCTGTCTGCCCTCCTGGGCAACGGCCTCTTCCTCACCGCCGTAGCCTGCGACCACCGCCTCCACACCCCCATGTACTTCTTCCTCCTCAACCTCGCCCTCCTCGACCTGGGCTGCATCTCCACCACTCTCCCCAAAGCCATGGCCAATGTCCTCGGGGACACCAGGGCCATCTCCTATCAAGGGTGTGCTGCACAGGTATTCTTTTTTCTCTTCTTCGTTGGAGTGGAGTATTGTTTTCTCACCGTCATGGCCTATGACCGCTACATTGCCATCTGCAAGCCCCTGCACTACGGGAGCCTCGTGGGCAGCAGAGCTTGTGCCCAGATGGCAGCAGCTGCCTGGGGCAGTGGCTTTCTCAATGCTGTCCTGCACACGGCCACTACATTTTCGCTGCCCCTCTGCCAAGGCAATGCTGTGGACCAGTTCTTCTGTGAAATCCCCCAGATCCTCAAGCTCTCCTGCTCAGACGCCTACCTCAGGGAAGTTGGGCTTACTGCATTCGGCTTCTGTTTAGGTATTGGTTGTTTTGTTTTCATTGTGCTCTCCTATGTGCAGATCTTTAGGGCCGTGCTGAGGATGCCCTCTGAGCAGGGCCGGCACAAAGCCTTTTCCACGTGCCTCCCTCACCTGGCCGTGGTTTCACTGATGGTAAGCACTGGCATATTTGCCTATCTGAAACCTTCTTCCAAATCATACGCATCCCTGGACCTGGTGGTGGCAGTTCTGTACTCGGTGGTGCCTCCAGCAGTGAACCCCCTCATCTACAGCATGAGGAACCAGGACCTCAAGGATGCCTTGAGGAAAGTCTTTGGATACATGCTTATCCAACGTTGATAAAGGGCCGATTACCTTAAGAGAACTCTGAAAAAATATTATGAGAATCTTTTGTTTTTCTTTCTCTGTATTATTACTTTCTTACAAGTATGAAAATACATTTATTTAAATACTTTATAGGTATCCTCTAATCTCTTGATTATTATATTTACTTTGATCCATACGATCACGCAGCTGTGTAACTGGGCATCATGGGTACTTTAATACAATAAAAGAATCCATGAGAATTTCACTGTTCCCAAGTCCTATCTCTTTTCTTCTTCTGGAGCTGGGGGAGCAGCCCCAGCACACAGGAGGGGCTCAGGGCCCAGAGCCCAGCTGCCACAGGGAGGAGCAGCCCCGCTGGCCCTCGCGGCTGCCCCTCACTGCCCGCTGGGCTCTGCCTCTCTGCTGCCTTCGGGTCGGGGCTGCTGCTTCCCTGGAGCCATGGCCATGGCCAGCAGCAGGACGTGGCCTTTCCACTGCTGCTCTCTTTTTGGTTCCTCTTCGTTTTCTTGTGGTCTTGTATCTGTGTTAGTCCTGAGGTCTCATGTACCTTGGTGACAGTCCTGTTCTCTCTGCAGTGACATCCCTGTGGCTGCAGGCAGCAGCAGGCACTGTGCAGCCGTGGGTCACATCTGGCCTCCCTGCTAGCACCACAGTAACAAGAGGGGCTGCTCAGGGCAAACCCAGAAGCCTGGGCACCTCTTCCAAATGTGCTATCAGGAATAGAGCCAAGGGGTTGCTCCCTGCTCTTCTGTTTCCTGGGCTTCTTCATGGAGGGAAGGACACTGGCTGAAAATCCCAGGGTGGTCTGTGAGGGACCAAGGGCTGGACCAAGAGCTCAATTTGTGGTGGCACTTACCCAAGCAGATGACAACTGGTCTTGGACTCATCTGCATGGGACTGTACCCCCTGCAGTGGGGCTGATGCCAGATTCCAGCCTGGAGAGGAATCTGGAGCTGGCAGTAGATGTCAGGGGATCTGCAGGGACAATGTGCTCAGTGGGTAGTGATTAGGACCTCTTAAAATGAGTGACCATCCAAGGAAGAGTCTTTTAGGGGGAAAAGCGAATCTGAGGTGTCCAGGGGCTAAGGAGGGCTCTGCAACGCCAGGGGAGGCCGTGAAGAGCCAGCAGGTGAAGGCCCATAAGACTGCAGAGTAATTGAGGAGACCTTATTTAAAGCCCTGAAGAAGACGCAATACTTCATCATCTCTGCAGCCTGCCCCCGAGAAATTGCCTGCCCCCCGAGAAATTGCCCCCCTCTCTTGGAAAGATGACCCCTTTATTTATTGCTGAGCACCACGTTACTGAGTTCCACCTGGAAGGCAGGGCTAGGCAGTGGGGATGGCAGGAGGAAGACTTGTGTGAAGACTATGAAAAACATGGAAATTAAGGGCTTTATCAGATCCTTAAAGTCCTGCCTGGGTCCCCAAATGGAAAGCAATGTATGTCTGTGGGTGGACGAGGAGGAGGCGAGTCCCAGGACAGGGGCAGGGCTGAAGGGCCCTGCGCGAAGCTGGGCTGGTGGAGAAGTGTCCACCTTGTGTGTGTGCCTCAGCCTGGGAGAAGGGGCCTGCCCGCGGTGCGGGATGGCTGGGCTGTGCTCAGCCATGCCCCAGGAGCTGACCTTGCTCTCCTCCTCCCCGCCACTCCCCACACGGGGCAGGCCCTCAGGAAACACCCCTGAGCCTGGAGATGCACCAACCTGCTGCGGTGAGGTGCCACTACTGCAGGGGAAGAGGGGAGGGTTGGAGAGACACGTGGGGCCTGCGGGCAAGAGTGGTGTGGCCTGGGGAAGTGAGGGCCTGGGAAAAGTTACCCTGGCTCCATAGGAGCCATTCTGGAAAGAAAACTTGTAGGCAGGAACAGCACATTTCTGGAGGTGCAGAGCTGCTGGGCACATTGTACAGGGTGCTCTGATGGACTTTTGTGTCCTTTTCCATCGTGTCTTCAGTGCCACTTTTCTCAGAAATAGAGTAGCCAACAGAGGTGTGATGGATACGCTGAGATCATGAAAGCCATCATTAACATGCCCCTAAGAAGATGACTGATATGGGGAGGTCAGGAGAAGCATGGACAGGAGAGGTGTGAGATTTGGGGAGGGAACAGGGGCTTGGCCAGCAGAAATTAAGGATTTTGTAGAGGTCAGAAGGTTCAGGTTTTTGCTGATGCTGTTGTAACTGCGACTTAAAATAGTCACATGAGGCCCTTCACCGGCTTCAACCAGTAAACTTAATTCCTAAATTTAAATGCTACTCCACACCCTGACAGGAATCCACTACTCTTATGCGTGACCTCAAAGTATGCACTGAAGCCAAACCTCAGCCCATAGCCTCTTTCCCTTACCCTTCCTGTCTTGCTTACCTTGATCCCTACACTTAACACTAGATTTAAATGCTCTATTTAAGCCTAGATTCTTGGAAGAACTAAACAAAACCCTAAATCACAAGGCTTGTCCATACCCTAACCACACACCTGACACCCCAAGCACAACACCAAACCCTCCCACTAAATCTTTTTTAATCTCTAACCCAGAAATATGAGAGCTAGCCCCTAATCCCATTCATGAAAATCTAACACATAAAGCCCCTGTTCCTGTGCATTAACCTCCTCACCTTCAGCCCCTCTCCTAACCCTTAACTTCAGGTGCTTCTCCCCTTGGGGTGAGGCAGGAATTGTGAGACTTCTCTGCAGTCCCATGGCATTCAGAGATGGATGTGAGGGGCCATGGATCTGATCAGCTTGTGGGCCACAAGGAGGAGATGGGTGGGAATGCTCTGACGAGCTCAGCTCTGCCTCAGGATCTCCTGCCCCAGCAGGACGAATGTGACTGGGGCAGTGACTGGGAGGTCACTTCTGTCTCTGCAGCTGATAGGGCAGCAGCAGGAACGTGTCACGCAAAGGGACTGTGAGGTGCCTTGTGTCTGGAGGTGGCAGGTCACCCTTGGCTTCTCCCTGGGGTCTGCACTTTGGGGCTGACATCTGCCAGTGGCCCTGCTAGGCCAGCAGAAGGCCCCTGCTTGGCATGCTGCCTGTGGGATCCCCTCTGCCTCCATCCCCAGGACGACCCAGACACAAAGAAGGCCCGCAGAGGGCTTGTCCTGTCCCTTCTGCTTGAGTCCAGCACTGGACAGCAGGAGGCACAAGGCTTGGCTGTGTCTAGCCAAGAAGCTGCAAGGCCAGCAGCAGGCCCAGGCCTTGGAAGATGCTGCTGAGGTGACTTCTGTCTGCTTGGCTGACAGGCCGCAAGGAGCCTGATGGGTTGGGATGCCTGCTTCAAGAGTGGTTTCCACCCTGATGGAGCTTTCTTTGGTAGTAGGAAAGAGCAGGAGCGAAAAAACTGTCGCAAATTGTACCTTGGAAGGGTGTCACTGGCCACGAGGCAGAAGAAATGTCCCTCAAAGAGTAGTGCTGTGGTGCCAGAGGTCACCCAAAGACTGTCTGTGATCACACTATGACATTGTGTTTCAAGGAACAGCTGATGAGGGTTGACGAGACATGGGTGAGATGATGGAAAGTCCTGGATGAGAGCAAGGTTGTGGACAGAGATGGGTGTCTGCAGACAGGAAAGAGCCTGAGAAGAAACTGGAGGCAGCTGGGAGCAGAGAAGCCCCAGTCCAAGTGCAGCTGGGCAGAATCCTCACCTTGTCTGTGGGTTGTGAGCAAGATCTCAGCTCCTCCCTCCTATCCCGGGCTGCAGAGGCCTCACTCCAGCTGCACACAGACAGCCATCCAGCAGCATGGACATGGCATTAGCACGGAGCTGTCTCCTCCTTAGGGCACCTGGATAACACAAGGATGCCACGAGAGAGCTGCATCCTGCTGACGAGCAGCCTGCAGACCAGGAGGATGCAGCACAGACAGAGCTGGATATTTGCAAGCTGGGGTGTCCCAATATCTAGTCTGCATCCCCTGCAGTTTCTGGAGGTGGCTTGGCCACTTGGCTCTTGGCTGACCAGGGGCAGCTGGGTTATGACACTCCAAGGGGCTTCTGCCAGACTGCCTGCCATCCAGGCATCGCAGTGCCATCCAGGAAATAGGGCAAAGTGTGGGACAGCATAGGAAAGCCTGCAGAGGAGAAGGCAGAGGGTGCTTGTCCCTTTGGCTAAAGCTTCTGAGGAGACGAGATAGAGTCATTGCAATCGGGCCTCACTGCTTCCTTGATACCCTGTGCAGGGGTGGGGAGGTGTCCTAATGAAGTTCTTCTCATGGCATCACACTGCCCACCACATCATACAGACCCCAAGAAGAGCCCTGAGCCAGACGGGGGGGTGCAGAATCTCCCCTCCCAGTGGCTGGGGTCAGGCCTTGGCCCTTCTGCTTCACCAAAACCAACCAAGACTTTTCTCAGCACAGCGCTTTGCCTGTCTGCAATCACGGCCTCCAATTATCTGCCCTAACAAGTCCCTGGGGAGGCTTTGTTAGGAACAGCCCTCAGTGGGGCCCATTAATACTCCAAGTCACTTCAACTTTTCCTTCTGACTTTACTTTCTCAAGCAGTTGCATCATTCTCCTCTCAGTACCCCAGTTTCACTGACTCAGCACCAAAATACACCATGGAGCTCATTAAAATGCAGAATGTCCTAAACAGCCATATCTCTCCCACAGTTTTCTTCATGTCTTCAAGACTTGTGCAGCTAATTGGAGAGCTTTCATAGTGCAGTTAAGGAGGAAGATTTCAAAGAGCATCTAATTAAAATTTTTCCTCATTTTAAAGGCTGAATTTTGTTGCATTTCAGCTTAGAGCATCATTTTCCTATAGATATTGGTCTAGGGTTGCTCCTTTGAAGCCCTGCTGAGGTAGGAAGAGCAGGGGTTTTCCTATTTAAAAACAAACAACAGGAAATCATGCTGCAATTTAAAAACAAACAAACAAACAAACAACAGAAAAAAAACAAAGTTCAAGTTCCTCAGTTTTTTCACGTTCCTCATTTTCTTTACTCCAGGGAAGTTTACCTTCCAATAAGGATGACTGTACATGGTATATTTAACACTGATTAATAGGAAATTTAAAATAGTAGTGTTAATATTAATCTATATCATAGTAATTCAATGATAAATGATGAGTTTCTTGGTAAGGAAACCATCAGACAGACTGTTGAGAGATGGGCGAGCTGGAACTCACTGAAACTCAAAGCAGCAACTGGGTTGGTGAGAGCGGTCTGAATGATCCAAGAGTAAGGGGAGGGCAAAGCAGGAGAACCATGGGAAGTGCATAGGTCCAGACAGGCAGCTGGAAAGGGGACATTCAGCAGGGTCTGTGTAATCAAGTCAGGTTTTGCGCCTGGAAGATGAGGGAGCACACCATGACAGACAAAGCGATGACAGTGTAAGTACAGGTGAACACCAGATTTCTTCTTCTGCGATGAATATAGATCATGGAAATTAACATTTCTTCATGATATAAATTACACTTCATGTGTGACTTTCTACGGAAGTGGTTGAATCATTTGAGCTGATGAGTAGTTGCTTTTTTAGTTAAGTACTAAAAAAATTACTGGGTATTGGGGCAGAGCTTTGCTGTCTGACCATAAGCACAATCAGGGAAAACCTCCTGTGGCCCCATTCTGTTTGAGGCACTTCCCTGGACTGGCAGATGTCAGAATAGACCTGTAGGAGACCGGAGCCCATTATTAAAATCAGGTGGAGCCAGGTGGAGTTCCCAGGGCACCTCCATTGCCAGCAGTGGTCTTTGTCCCTGTAACTGCAGCCCAGCCCAGCACAGGAAACCCCTTCAAAGACAAACCCCTTCTTCTATGGGTTTCTGGGACGGACCTAGATTTGAAATGGCCCTTGGAAACCCATGATACTCTTCCTTATTCCTACGAGACACTTGAACATCCATTTACCTTCCTAGGTCATCTTTAGAAAATTCAGGCTGAAAAACTCAATTATAGCATGCTTCAAATGGCTGAGGCAGAACCCATCAGCTTGCCCCACTTTGGAAATGTTCCCCATCCAACTGAGGTTTTCAAAGTGAAAAACGTGAAAGGACCCGTCAGGTCAATGCGCAGAGGAAGGGAAAGTCACACATATTGTGCTGGAGTAGCAGAAGGCAAAAAGCATTGCACTGTGCCTCAGAGTAATCAAGGAGACCTAATCCAGTTCATCTGTGAGATAAAGCAGAGTGAAGGGCGTTGAGTTGTGTCCTAACATGAAGAAGGATGTACATCACTGCTGAAGGAACTGACTTTTTGTGCCATCACCAATGCAAATTATACAAGAACTGTATCAAATAAAGGTAACGTGTCCCACCCTGGCCCTGTCACCCCACAGTGCACGGGAGAGGGAGCTGAAAGCCAAGGGACGCATTTGGATGTGGAAGGTGGGGCCCAGCAGAGACAAGGAGCCAAGGCAATAGCTGGGGGAGGCCAGGAGAAGCAGCCCAAGGGGTGGTGCTGCCTGTGAGGACACGTTTGTGCCAGCAGCCTGAGTGGGCAGCAGCTGTGTGCAGGCGAGGGGAGGGCAGGAAGCGCATGCCAAGAGCTCTCCTGCCAGCAGAGACAAGGCCGGGGCCGAGGGCAAGGACAGAGGCAGGCCCAGGGCAGGGGGCTGCAAGGGCCATGCTGAGCTCCCTGCCCCTGCAGCAGCCGCACTGGCCCTCAGCAGATGTGCTGGCCGGCACGCACGGGGAGGTGCTGGCGTGCATCAGAGAGCAGCAAGGAGGGCGCTGGAGAGGGCCGGGGTGAGGCGGGTGGCAGAGCCCCATGCAGGGGCTGGCTGGCGGTCCCCTCTGCTGCAGCCACCGCACGCGGCGTGGCAGGAGGAGGGCTCCCTGTGCACCACGGGGCAGAGCCTGGCCCTGGGCTCTTCCTGATGTCCCTGCAGCTCCTGGCAGGCAGCGGTGAGGTGCCCCTCAGCCTTCCCTCCTGTGCTGCCAGGGCACACGGCTGCCTCCTGCCCAGCTCACTGCCCACCAAGAACGTCCGACAGGGCTGCTTCCCAAGCTGGGCCTTGCCCAGGCTCAGTCCCCTGCAGGGGCAGAAACTGGCCCTTGTCCTGGTGGCTTTTCATGGCCTTCCTCTCAGTACATTCTCTTCTCATCCTTGATCTCTTTTACTGAATTCAGAGGCCCAGGAGAACTTTTTGGTACAGACTACCGCAGAAAAAACTTCGAGTGCCTCAGCCACATCTCTGCTTTTCCTCCACATTGCAGCTGGGCTCTTCAATCCCACAACCTCTGCTGTACCTGAAGAGACATCATGAGAAACAAGAGTCACAGAAAATGACTACCTGCTGGTTCCTTTATTTCGTTAATTACCAAGAGCTTCTCAGCACCTGTACATGAGGTCTTTGGGTTAAAAATAAATAAATAAACAAATAAATAAAAGCTAGAAGAAGTGAGATAGAAGTGAGATGAAAAAATACTTTAATTGGAATAATATTGCAAATATTGAAAGGCAATTTTGAAATACATGAACAAAGGATTTTCTGCCTTGCCCGGGTATATGTGAGGAAGATGTGCAGGTACCTCATTGATGGGGAAATGCTGTATATTAGAATAACATCCTCAGTGCCTCCTTCAGACCCTTGTTCCTCGTGCTGTAGATGAGGGTTTCACTGCTGGAGGCAACACTGAGTACAGAACTGAAACCACCATGTCCAGGGATGGGGAGGTGATGGAGGGAGGCTCCAGGCAGGCAGCCATGGCAGTGATGCTACGCAGGGAGACCACTTTGACCCAAAACACAGCACATCTTTACACCTGCTGAGGGTGCACTCACTCTATTCCATCATCCAGGTCATTGAGAAATAAGTTGACCAGGACTGGACTCAGTGTAGATCCCTGGGGGGCACTGCTGGCTACAGGCCTCCAACTAGACTCTGCTCCACTAAGCACAACCCTCTGAACTCTGCCATCCAGCCAGCTCACAATCCACCTCACTGACCACTCATCCATCCCACACTTCCGGAGCTGGCCTGTGAGGATGTTAGGGGAGACAGTGCTGAAAGCCTCGCTGAAGTCAAGGTACACAACATCCACTGCTCTCCCTCACCCACTCACCTAGTCATTCCATCATAGAAGGCTATCAAGTTGGTGAAGCACGGTTTCCCTTGGTGAACCCATGCTGACTGCTCCCGATCACCTTCTTCTCCTCCACATGCTGGAGATGACCTCCAGGATGAGCTGTTCCATTGCCTTTCCAGGGATGGAGGTGAGGCAGACCGGCCTGTAGTTGCCTGGGGCCTCCTTCTTGCACTTTTTGAAGACCAGCATGACATGAGTTTTCTTCTAGTCTTCAGGCACCTCTCCTGTTCTCCATGACCTTTCAAAGGTGATGGAGAGTGGGCCAGCAGTAACATCCGCCAGCTCCCTCAGCACTCATGGATGTGTCCCATCCGGGTCCATGGACTTGTGGGTGTCAAGTTTGCCTAAGAGATCTCTGAGCTGATCCTCTTCAACCAAGGGAAAGTCCTCGTTTCTCCAGAGTTCCTTCCTTGTCCCTAAGGTCACAGATTCCGGAGGGCTGGTCTTAGCAGTGAGGGCTGAAGCAAAGGAGGCATTCAGTAATTCTGCCTTCCCTTTGTCCTTTGTCACCAGGGCACCCACCTCATGAAGCAGTGGGCCCACGTATTCCTTTGTCTTCCTTCTGCGACTGATGTGTTTGAAACAGCCCTTTTTGTCGTCCTTGACACCCCTTGCAAGATTTAACTCCAAATGGGCCTTGGACTTCCCTGTCGCTATATTCCCAAGGTCCCTATATTCTTCCCAAGTGGCTTGTCCCCTTTTCCACATTATGTATGCTTCCTTGTTCCATTTCAGTCACCCCAGGGTCTCCTTGATCATCCAAGCAGGTCTCCTGCCCCCTTTGCCTGACTTTTTGCTCACAGGAATACACAGCTCTTGAGCTTGGAGGACTTGGAGGTCAGTGCGCTATTGCTCCCGGTGCACTGTTGTGGCAGCCATCGGCACCTCCTCTGCTTCGGCTCTCAGCAACCCCACAACAGAAGGGTCCTGTGCGAGACCAGGCAAGGTAGACAACTGTCCTGGTTCCTTTAGGACAGAGTTAATTTTCCTCCTAGTAGCTGGTAGGGTGATAAATCTTGGTTTAGGATGAGAAGAGCGCTGATAGCATGCTGATGTTTTAATTGTTGCAGAGCAGTGTTTACACCAGGCCAAGGACTTTTCGGCTTCTCGCTCTGTCCTGCCAGCGAGCAGGCTGGGGGTGCGGAAGGAGCTGGGAGGGGACAGACCCAGGACAGCTGACCCCAACTGGCCAAAGGGGTATTCCATACCATCTGACGTCATGCTAAACAATATATAGGGGTGGCTGGCCGGGGTGGGGGGCCGGCTGCTCGGGGATAGGCTGGGCATCGGTCAGCGGGTGGTGAGCAATTGCATTGTGCATCACTTGTTTCTTACACATTATTATTATCAATACTATTATCATGATCACTATTATTATTATTGTTATTATTATATTCCTGTCTTAATAAACTGTCTTTATCTCAACTCACCGGCTTCACTTTCCCGTTTCTGTCCCCCATCCCAGAGGGGGAGGGGGGAGGGTGAGCGAACGGCTGTGTGGTGTTTAGCTGCCAGCCGGGTTAAACCACAACAGTCCTTTTGGCGCCCAACGTGGGGCTCGAAGGGTTGAGATATCGACAAATTTGACCAGAGTGTGTTAAACTAAAATTGGTATAAGTATTGGACCTGCTTAATAGTTGCTAGTCACGATGGTGATTGCCTTAATCTCCGGTCTGCTGTGCCTGTTCTCCAAATTGAGTTTTATGGTGCGTTACTTTCTGTATGTGCTCCCTGTCGCACTGTTTATCCTTTCCGGGCCCTGGTTTAAGATCGTTATGGTACTGTGCGGTGTAACAATGGCTTATGAAATGATGAAATATCTGGTCACGACTCTAACCTGGTATTTGTACTCAGCACTGACGTCGACTCTATACTTTGGAAACCATATCTCGGCAACTATTAGCAATTACACCTATTGCCTGTTTTCGTTAGGGAGCCAATCTGTGAAGGGGACAGGGGAAGACATGTTTCCCTCCCTGTTCACTCTCCCTTTCTCCTTCACCACCACCCTCTTATCGCCCGAGCTAGTTACGGTGGTTCTCCGAGATGTTGAATATCCTTGGGATACTCAGACCAGCCTGCTCTTGTTGTTATGTCTCCTGAATGCGCTTCAGGTTTTGTTGAGGGTTAAACAACTACTTAGGAATCTCATCCGGAGATTTGTCTTGAGGCGGGATAGTTGCGAGTGGCAGGGAGTGTGGGAGGCTATGGGCAGGTTTCTAGAGCAGTGGGCACCTCCAGTGTTTTGGACATTCACCCCTGAACAACTGCAAAATCCTAAAAAGCTGGCAGAATTCTTGAAAAAAAGGTGTCATGACTCTGGCAGTTCCAAAGTGACACAAATCACTGTAGCGTGCTGGGGTCCTGCTTGTGCCTATCGAGCTGCAATTGATGCTACTATAGCTCCAGCTCCAGCTCCTGCACCCGCTCCAGTTCCAGCTCCTGCAGCCGCTCCAGCTCCTGCATCTGCTCGAGCTCCAGCTCCTGCAGCCTCTCCAGCTCCTGCAGCCGCTCCAGCTCCAGCTCCTGCAGCCGCTCCATCTCCAGCTCCCGCAGCCACTCCAACTCCTGCAGCAGCTCCAGCTCCTGCAGCTGCTCCCACTCCTGTGGCTGGGTCAGAGAAACGAGCTGTAGCAGTGCAAGTTGACCCCGCAGAGGGTATTCCAACCCCTGTGGCAGACCCTGTGGCTGGGTCAGAGAAACGAGCTGTAGCAGTGCCAGTTGCCCCTGTAGACAAGGTGAAAAAATGGTATAGAGACTCAGGTAGTTTAGAACGCAGACAGTCTTCTGTTAGGTCTGGGCATAGTGAAGACGAGGATGGGCCATCAAATGTGCAGGAGACTGAAGATGAGGATGAGGATGTCGAAAAATCAACAGTAACTACCCGAACCCTATACCAGCGTGAGCTACGAGATGTGCGAAAAGATTTTGGTCGCTGTATAGGTGAGCAGCTTGTCACCTGGCTGCTCCGGTGTTGGGACACCGGAGCCAATTGTGTGGAATTAGAGGGCAAGGAAGCCAGGCGGCTGGGATCCCTTGCTAGGGACGCATGTATTGACAAAGCAATTGGAGATGGAGCACGATCTCGCAGCCTCTGGAGGCGTCTCCTGTCAGCTGTGCAGGAAAGGTATCCCTTCAAGGAAGAACTTGTATGTCTACCAGCCAAATGGACCACCACGGAGAAGGGAATTCAGTACCTGAGGGAATTAGCCATACGGGAAGTAATTTATAAGGACCTAGACGATGCACAAACATCCACAGATCCAGATGAAGTCCGGTGTACACGACCCATGTGGCGGAAGTTTATACAGAGTGCACCATCATCATATGCCAGCTCATTGGCAATACTAACCTGGAAAGAGGAGGAGAATCCCCCAGTGAATGAAGTGACTAAAATACTCCGGCAGTAGGAAGGAAACCTCTCCTCTTCCCTACAGGCCTGTGTCTAGGCTGTGGAGAAACTCTCTGAAGAGTTCCACCAACTTAAAGAGAATTTATCTTCCCCTCCACCTGAACGAACCAGTGTCCACCAGCTAAAAGAGAATGCTTTGGAGAAACTTTCTGAAAAGATCCACCAACTTGAAGAAAGATTATTTTCCTCCCCACCTGTACAAACCAGTGTCTCAACTATTAGGGGTAAACGTTCATCTGTGCAAGGAAGACAATATGGTGGGCACACACACCGCACCACCCTGTGGTTTTACCTATGTGACCATGGAGAGGACATGAGAAAATGGGATGGAAAATCTACTGCGACCCTAGAGGCACGGGTACGTGAATTGCAAAAGAAATCAATTGGGAAAAAGGGGTTCTCTGAAAAGTTTGCTGCTCCAACTTCCAGCAGGCAGTCCTTTAAACACAGAAACGAAGATTCTGACCAGGACTAGAGGGGCCCTGCCTCCAGCCAGGGGGAGGAAAGGGACAATCGAGTTTATTGGACTGTGTGGGTTCGATGGCCTGGCACGTCAGACGCACAGAAGTATAAGGCTTTGGTAGACGCCGGTGCACAATGTACTCTAATGCCATCAAGCTATAAAGGGCCAGAGCCCGTCTGCATTTATGGTGTGACGGGGGGATCCCAGCAGTTAACTGTATTGGAGGCTGAAGTGAGTCTAACCGGGAATGAGTGGCAAAAGCACCGTATTGTGACTGGCCCGGATGCTCCGTGCATCCTTGGCATAGACTATCTTAGAAGAGGATATTTCAAGGACCCAAAAGGGTTCCGCTGGGCTTTTGGCATAGCTGCCTTGGAGACAGAGGACATTAAACAGTTGTCTACCTTGTCCGGTCTCTCAGAGGACCCTTCTGTTGTGGGGTTGCTGAGGGTTGAAGAACAGCAAGTGCCGATCGCTACCACAACTGTGCACCGGCGGCAATATCGCACCAACCTGGACTCCCTGAGTCCCATCCATAAGCTAATTCGTCAACTGGAGAGCCAAGGAGTGATCAGCAAGACTCATTCACCTTTTAATAGTCCTATATGGCCAGTGCGAAAGTCTAATGGTGAGTGGAGACTAATAGTGGACTATCGTGGCCTGAACGAAGTCACGCCACCACTGAGTGCTGCAGTGCCGGACATGCTAGAACTCCCGTATGAACTGGAACCAAAGGCAGGCAAGTGGTATGCCACAACTGATATCGCTAATGCATTTTTCTCCATCCCTCTAGCAGCACAGTGCAGGCCACAGTTTGCTTTCACTTGGAGGAGAGTCCAATATACTTGGAATCGGCTGCCCCAGGGGTGGAAACACAGCCCTACCATTTGCCATGGACTGATCCAGTCTGCGCTGGAGCACGGGGAAGCTCCTGAACACCTCCAGTACATCGATGACATCATTGTGTGGGGTGACACTGCAGAGGAAGTTTTCGAGAAAGGGAAGAAAAAAGTCCAAATCCTTCTGAAGGCCGGTTTTGCCATAAAACAAAATAAAGTATAAGGACCTGCACGAGAGATCCAGTTTTTAGGAATAAAATGGCAAGATGGACGTCGTCAAATCCCAATGGATGTGATCAACAAAATAACAGCTATGTCTCCACCAACTAGCAAAAAAGAAACACAAACTTTCCTGGATGTCGTGGGGTTTTGGAGAATGCACATTCCAAATTACAGTCTGATTGTAAACCCGCTCTACCAAGTAACCCGGAAGAAGAATGCTTTTGAATGGGGCCCTGAGCAATGACAAGCCTTTGAACAAATTAAGCAGGAAATAGTTCATGCAGTAGCCCTCGGGCCAGTCCGAACAGGACCAGATGTAAAGAATGTGCTCTACACCACAGCCGGGGAGAATGGTCCCACCTGGAGCCTCTGGCATTAAGAACCTGGGGAAACTCGAGGTCGACCCCCGGGGTTTTGGAGTCGGGGATACAGAGGATCTGAGGCCCTCTATACTCCAACTGAAAAGGAGATATTGGCAGCATATGAAGGAGTTCGATCTGCTTCGGAAGTGGTCGGTACTGAAGCGCAGCTCCTGCTGGCACCCCGACTGCCGGTACTAGGCTGGATGTTCAAAGGAAGGGTCCCCTCTACACATCATGCAACTGATGCTACATGGAGCAAGTGGGTTGCACTGATTACTCAGCGGGCTCGAATAGGAAACCCCAGTCACCCAGGAATCTTGGAGCTGATTATGGACTGGCCAGAAGGCAAATACTTTGGGATATCACCAGAGGAGGAGGTGGTTCGTGCTGAAGAAGCCCCCCTGTACAACAAGCTACCGGGGAATGAGAAGAAATACGCCCTGTTCACTGATGGGTCCTGTCGTATTGTGGGAAAGCATCGGAGATGGCAAGCTGCTGTATGGAGTCCTACACGACGAGTTGCAGAAGCTGCTGAGGGAGAAGGTGAATCGAGTCAGCTGGCAGAAGTGAAAGCCATTCAGCTGGCTTTAGATATTGCTGAACGAGAAAAGTGGCCAGTTCTCTATCTCTATACTGATTCATGGATGGTAGGAAATGCCCTGTGGGGGTGGTTACAGCACTGGAAGCAGAACAACTGGCAGCGCAGGGGCAAACCCATCTGGGCTACTGCATTGTGGCAAGATATTGCTGCCTGGGTAGAGAACCTGGTTGTAAAGGTACGCCATGTGGATGCTCATGTGCCCAAGAATCGGGCTACTGAAGAACATCAAAACAACCAGCAGGTGGATCGGGCTGCTAAGATTGAAGTGGCTCAGGTGGACCTGGACTGGCAACACAAAGGTGAATTATTTATAGCCCGACGGGCCCATGACACCTCAGGCCATCAAGGTAGAGGTGCAACATACAGATGGGCTCGTGATCGAGGGGTGGTCCTGACCATGGACACTATAGCACAGGTTATTCATGATTGTGAAACATGTGCTGCAATCAAGCAAGCCAAACGGTCCAAGCCTCTTTGGTATGGAGGACGATGGCTGAAATATAAATATGGAGGGGCCTGGCAGATTGATTACATCACACTCCCTCAAACCTGCAACGGCAAGCGCCACGTACTTACAATGGTGGAAGCAACCACCGGATGGCTGGAAACATATCCTGTGCCCCATGCCACCGCCCGGAACACTCTCCTGGGCCTTGAAAAGCAAGTCCTATGGCGACATGGCACCCCAGAGAGAATTGAGTCAGACAGCGGGACTCATTTCCGAAACAACCTTATAGACACTTGTGCCAAAGAACATGGCATTGAGTGGGTGTATCACATCCCCTATCATGCACCAGCCTCTGGAAAAGTTGAACGATACAATGGACTGTTGAAGACTACACTGAAAGCAATGGGTGCTGGGACATTCCAAAATTGGGATACACATTTGGCAAAGGCCACCTGGTTAGTCAATACTAGGGGATCTGCCAACCGAACTGGACCTGCCCAATCAAGCCTGTTACGCACTGTAGAAGGGGATAAAGTTCCTGTAGTGCACGTAAGAAACATGCTGGGTAAAACAGTCTGGGCTACTCCTGCCTCGGGAAAAGGCAAACCCATTCGTGGGATTGGTTTTCCTCAGGGACCTGGATGCACTTGGTGGGTAAAAGAATGGGGAGGTCCGGTGTGTACCTCAAGGGGATTTGATAGTGGGTGAGAATAGCCCATGAGTTGAATTGTAGCATGTTAATTATTATATAATACTGTATGTCATCACTACCATGATTGCTATACATCATAGATGAAAATGGTGATTAATTACAAGGTATTGGAAAGAGTTTAACCTGAGTATGACATAAATGGTATGGTATAAGGGGTGGATATCTGTCCTGGTTCCAGTTAGGACAGAGTTAATTTTCCTCATAGTAGCTGGTAGGGTGCTATATTTTGGATTAGGATGAGAAGAGCGCTGATAACATGCTGATGTTTTAATTGTTGCAGAGCAGTGTTTTCACCAAGCCAAGGACTTTTCAGCTTCTCGCTCTGTCCTGCCAGCGGCCAGGCTGGGGGTGCAGCAGGAGCTGGGAGGGGACAGACCCAGGACAGCTGACCCAAACTGGCCAAAGGGGTATTCCATACCATCTGACGTCATGCTAAACAATATATAGGGGTGGCTGGCCGGGGTGGGGGGGCCGGCTGCTCGGGAATAGGCTGGGCATCGGTCAGCGGGTGGTGAGCAATTGCATTGTGCATCACTAGTTTTGTACACATTATTATTAGTAATATTATTATTATTATTAATTTTCCTGTCTTAATAAACTGTCTTTATCTCAACTCACAGGCTTCACTTTCCCGTTTTCTCTCCCCCATCCCAGAGAGGGAGGGGGGAGGGTGAGCGAACGGCTGTGTGGTGTCTTGCTACTGGCCGGGTAAAACCACAACAAGCATAATTTGGTGGAGGTGCAGAGCTGATGGGCACATTTTGGAGGATGCTCCTAAAGACCTTTGTGCCCTTTTCCCTCCTGACAACAACGCCACTTCTGTCTCAAGAATAGAGTTGCCAACAGAGGTGAGACAGATACTCTGGGATCAAGAATGTCATCAGAAAGCTGATCCCAATAAGATATGGGGAGGCCAGGAGCAGCCTGGACAAGAGAGATGTGAGATTTTGGGGTGGGAAGAAGAGCTTGGCCAGCAGAAACTTATGATTTGGTAGACCTAAGAGGGTTCATGTAATGTAGATGCTGTGGTAACACTGACTTAAAACAGTCAGGTATGGCCCTTACCTTACTTGAACCAGGAATTTTAATCCCTAAACCTAAATGCTACTATAACACTCTCAAAGGAATCCATTTTCTCGCTTGCTAACCCTAATGTCTTCCCTTAACACTAAAATTAAAATGGTCTCTTTAAACCTAGACTTCTTGGCAGGCCTAAAACACCCCTAAACCACAGAGCTAGGCCATACCTTAACCACAAACCTGACACCACAAGCAGAACACCAAACACTCCCATTAAAACTTTGCTTCATCTCTAACCCAGAAAGTGAAATACAGGTACCGAGAGGGCTCTGTAGGTCAGCTACGACTCCCCTGGGTGAGCTCTGCCTCAGGATCTCCATCCCCAGCAGGAGGAATGTGACTGGGGCAGTGACTGGGAGGTCACTTCTGTCTCTGCAGCTGATAGGGCAGCAGCAGGAACGTGTCACGCAAAGGGACTGTGAGGTCCCTTGTGTCTGGAGGTGGCAGGTCAGCCTTGGCTTCTCCCTGGGATTGGCACTTTGGGGCTGACATCTGCCAGTGGCCCTGCTAGGCCAGCAGAAGGCCCCTGCTTGGCATGCCGACCGTGGGATCCCCTCTGCCTCCATCCCCAGGAGGACCCAGACACAAAGAAGGCCCGCAGAGGGCTTGTCCTGTCCCTTCTGCTTGAGTCCAGGACTGGACAGCAGGAGGCAGAAGACTTGGCTGTGTCTAGCCAAGAAGCTGCAAGGCCAGCCGCAGGCCCAGGCCTTGGAAGATGCTGCTGAGGTGACTTCTGTCTGCTTGGCTGACAGGCCGCAAGGAGCCTGATGGGTTGGGACTCCTCCTTCAGGAGTGGTTTCCACCCTGATGGAGCTTTCTTTGGTAGTAGGAAAGACCAGGAGAGGAAAAACTGCCACAAAGTGCACCTTGGAAGGGTGACACTGGCCGCAAGGAGAAAGAAATGTCCCTCAAAGGGTCGTGCTGTGGTGCTAGAGGTCACCCAAAGAGTGTCTGTAATCAGACACAGGCTTTGTGTTTCAAGGAACAGCTGAAAAAGGTTGAAGAGACATGGGTGAGATGATTGAAATGCCGGGATGAGAGCAAGGTGGTGGACAGAGATGGGTGTCTGCAGAATTCAAGGAAATAGTGCAGCAGAACGCCGAGGATTTGTGCCTTAGTATCACTCCTCAGGTGTGGTGGGGCAGGTAAAAAACAAAAATAGAAAACAAATAATTATATAACTAAATCTTCACACCTCTGCTCTGCAGTTAGGTGAAGTAGGAGCAAAACTGGGGAAATCTCTTTTATATCAGCAGTAAAGTGAATCTGAGACTACCCCATGTTCCTACCATGTTACTACCATGCTACTACCTCTGGCTGTAGTGCAGGACTGTCTCTTCCACTGCCCACAGAAAAGTCTCCTGCTCCCAGATACACTCTCAGGAAGAATCAATGAAAGAGACCTTCAAAATATCTGCCTAGAAATGGGCAACTTTTGGTGATTTTAAATGAGAAAATGGAAAGAGTTTTCCTCTGATATGCCTGTGGTACATTCTCACTGCCTTTCTCCTCCTTGTACAGGACCTCATGACCAGAATTAGGAGATGTCCAACAGCAGCTCCATCAGTGAGTTCCTCCTGCTGGCATTCGCAGACATGCGGGAGCTGCAGCTCCTGCACTTCGGGCTCTTCCTGGGCATCTACCTGGCTGCCCTCCTGGGCAACGGCCTCATCCTCACTGCCGTAGCCTGCGACCACCGCCTCCACACCCCCATGTACTTCTTCCTCCTCAACCTCGCCCTCCTCGACCTGGGATCCATCTCCACCACTCTCCCCAAAGCTATGGCCAATGTCCTCTGGGACACCAGGGCCATCTCCTATCAAGGCTGTGCTGCACAGGTCTTTCTATTTGTCTTCTTGATTACAGCAGAATTTTATGTTCTCACGGTCATGTCCTATGACCGCTACGTTGCCATCTGCAAGCCCCTGCACTACGGGAGCCTCGTGGGCAGCAGAGCTTGTGCCCAGATGGCAGCAGCTGCCTGGGGCAGTGGCTTTCTCAATGCTGTCCTGCACACGGCCATTACGTTTTCCCTGCCCCTCTGCCAAGGCAATGCTGTGGACCAGTTCTTCTGTGAAATCCCCCAGATCCTCAAGCTCTCCTGCTCAGATGCCTACCTCAGGGAGGTTGGACTTAACGCAGTCGGCTTCTGTTTGGGTATTGGTTGCTTTGTTTTCATTGTGCTGTCCTATGTGCAGATCTTCAGGGCCGTGCAGAAGATCCCCTCTGAGCAGGGCCTGCACAAAGCCTTTTCCACGTGCCTCCCTCACCTGGCCGTGGTCTCCCTGTTTGTCAGCACTGCCATGTTTACCTACCTGAAGCTCCCCTCCATCTCCTCCCCATCCAGGGACCTGGTGTTGTCATTTCTGTACTCGGTGGTGCCTCCAGCAGTGAACCCGCTCATCTACAGCATGAGGAACCAGGAGCTCAAGCATGCACTGAAGAAACTGTTTCAGTTGTCTTCCAGAAGGAATTAGCTGCTGCTCTGCTGCTGCAATGGGAAAAACTCACCAAAAAAAACCACGGTGTGAGACACAGCCTTGCAGTGCCAGGTACCAGGTCCACCAATGCTGGCCCCAAACTGTGAGAAAAAAGTAAAAATGTTACATACAGAAGGAGAGAAGATTGATCCTGATGATACAGGACTGCAGGCACCTGTGGGCAGTCCGGACACTGACCTGCGGTCTCAAGGCTCCCTGGGTGGGGAATAGCAGAAAGAGGCCAGTGCCTGTCCTGTGCCACCTCCCCGCCAGCCCTGCCCTCCCACAGGTGGAGTATTTCTCCCTTACTCGCGCACCTGCAGTGCTATGCCTCGTCCTCCTCCACAGGGAGATGAGCCACAAGCCTGGCTGTGTGTGAGGGAGCAGCAGACTTGAGCAGAAAAAAAGCCATTTTCATGGCACTGGGGCACCTGAAGGGTCCAGCCCCTGTGGCTGGGTCTGTTCTCTGCAGCAAAGGGCTGTCACCAAGCCCCAGGTCTGTGGTTGCTCTTGCAGCTCTGAGGACCACTCCAAGGGCATCACAGTGACGATGCTCAGGACCTAGGAGGGTCAGCCCGCCCATGGATCGCGGCAGGAGGTTGGTAGGATTCCATAGTACACAGGGACACGGACACCTCGTTGCTCTGTCTTCACGAACGTCTTTATTACAAATTGCTACAAATCCCTACCTGTAAAGCAACTACATACTGCAAGAAACTTCTAAGTTACCACTAGGAAAGCAAATATGGGCTTGTGATGCTTTCCCTAAATCTGCACCAATAAATACTATTTGAGGTGCTACTGGTACGACACTCATGAATCCACTTGGTGGAGGGCACAAGGCAGGGCACCTTCCCCTTCTTTCTTTGGGGCCAGTCATGATAGCTCGTGAGTAACGTGAACGTCATTGGGTAACCCTAACGACATGCCTCCAGACTGTGTTTCTGGCTTTTTCCAAGGGTAAACAACTAAGCAAAAGGGCACCAGAGGGCTGTTGGCATAACTGCCTTGAATAGAGAGAACGTCAAATAGTTGTCTACCTTGCCTGGTCTCGCACAGGACCCTTCTGTTGTGGGGTTGCTGAGAGCCGAAGCAGAGCAGGTGCCGATGGCTGCCACAACGGTGCACCGGCAGCAATAGCGCACTGACCTCCAAGTCCTCCAAGCTCAAGAGCTGTGTATTCCTGTGAGCAAAAAGTCAGGCAAAGGGGGCAGGAGACCTGCTTGGAAGATCAAGGAGATCCTGGAGTGACTGAAATGGAAGAAGGAAGCATACATAATGTGGAAAAGGGGACAAGCCACTTGGGAAGAATATAGGGACGTTGTCCGAGGATGCAGGGAAGCCACAGGGAAGTCCAAGGCCCATTTGGAGTTAAATCTTGCAAGGGGTGTCAAGGACAACAAAAAGGGCTGTTTCAAACACATCTGTTACAGAAGGAAGACAAAGGAAAATGTGGGCCCACTGCTTAATGAGGTGGGTGGCCTGGTGACAAAGGACAAAGGGAAGGCAGAATTACTGAATGCCTTCATTGCTTCAGCCTTCACTGCTAAGACCAGCCCTCTGGAATCTCTAACCTTAGAGACAAGGGAGGAACTCTGGAGAAACGAGGACTTTCCCTTGGTTGAAGAGGATCAGCTCAGAGATCTCTTAGGCAAACTTGACACCCACAAGTCCATGGACCCCGATGGGATACATCCATGAGTGCTGAGGGAGCTGGCGGATGTTACTGCTGGCCCACTCTCCATCATCTTTGAAAGGTCATGGAAAACAGGAGAGGTGCCTGAAGACTGGAAGAAAGCTCATGTCATGCTGGTCTTCAGAAAGGGCAAGAAGGAGGCCCCAGGCAACTGCAGGCTGGTCAGCCTCACCTCCATCCCTGGAAAGGCGATGGAACAGCTCATCCTGGAGGTCATCTCCAGCATGTGGAGGAGAAGAAGGTGATCAGGAGCAGTCAGCATGGGTTCACCAAGGGAAACCGTGCTTCACCAACTTGATAGCCTTCTATGATGGACTGACTAGCTGAGTGGGTGAGGGAGAGCAGTGGATGTTGTGTACCTTGACTCCAGCAAGGCTTTCAGCACTGTCTCCCATAACATCTTCACAGGCCAGCTCAGGAAGTGTGGGATGGATGAGTGGTCAGTGAGGTGGATTGTGAGCTGGCTGGATGGCAGAGTTCAGAGGGTTGTGCTTAGTGGAGCAGAGTCTAGTTGGAGGCCTGTAGCCAGCAGTGTCCCCCAGGGATCTACACTGAGTCCAGTCCTGCTCAACTTATTTGTCAGTGACCTGGATGACGGAACAGAGTGTACCCTCAGCAGGTGTAAAGATGTGCTGTGTTTCGGGTCAAAGTGCTGTGCTTTGAGTCAAAGGTCTCCTCAGGCTCTCCTCAAAGCTCAACTCAAGCTCTCCTGCTCAGATGCCTACCTCAGAGAAGTTGGGGTACTTGGGGTGTTCAGTGTCTGTTTAGCATTTAGTTGCTTTGTTTTCATTGTGCTGTCCTACGTGCAGGTCTTCAGGGCTGTGCTGAGGATGCCCTCTGAGTAGGGATGGCACAAAGCCTTTTCCACGTGCCTCCCTCACCGGGCCGTGGTCTCCCTGCGTAGCATCACTGCCATGGTTGCCTGCCTGAAGCCTCCCTCCATCACCTCCCCATCCCTGGACCTGGCGGTTTCAGTTCTGTACTCAGTGTTGCCTCCAGCAGTGAAAACCTCCTCTACAGCACGAGGAACAAGGAGCTAAAGGAGGCACTGAGGATGTTATTCTAATATACAGCATTTCCCCATCAATGAGGTACCTGCACATCTTCCTCACATATACCCGGGCAAGGCAGAAACACCTTTGTTCATGTATTTCAAAACTGCCTTTCAATCTCTGAAATATTATTCCAATTAAAGTATTTTTTCATCTCACTTCTATCTCACTTCTTCTACCTTTTATTTATTTATTTATTTTTAACCCAGAGACCTCATGTACAGGTGCTGATATGCTCTTGGTAATTAACGAAATAAAGGAACCAGCAGGTAGTCATTTTCTGTGACTCTTCTTTCTCATGATGTCTCTTCAGGTACAGCAGAGGTTGTGGGATTGAAGAGCCCAGCTGCAATGTGGAGGAAAAGCAGAGATGTGGCTGAGGGACTCAAAGCATTTTCTGTATTAGTCTGTACCAAAAAGTTCTCTTGGGCCTCTGAATTCAGTAAAAGAGATCAAGCATGAGAAGAGCATGTATTGAGAGGAAGGCCATGAAAAGCCACCAGGACAAGGGCCATTTTCCGCCCCTGCAGGGGACTGAGCCTGGGCAAGGCCCAGCTTGGGAAGCAGCCCTGTCGGACGTTCTTGGTGGGCAGTGAGCTGGGCAGGAGGCAGCCGTGTGCCCTGGCAGCACAGGAGGGAAGGCTGAGGGGCACCTCACCGCAGCCTGCCAGGAGCTGCAGGGACGTCAGGAAGAGCCCAGGGCCAGGCTCTGCCCCATGGTGCACAGGGAGCCCTCCTCCTGCCACGCCGCGTGCGGTGGCTGCAGCAGAGGGGACCCCCAGCCAGCCCCTGCATGGGGCTCTGCCACCCGCCTCACCCGGCCCTCTCCAGCGCCCTCCTTGCTGCTCTCTGATGCACGCCAGCACCTCCCCGTGCGTGCCGGCCAGCACATCTGCTGAGGGCCAGTGCGGCTGCTGCAGGGGCAGGGAGCTCAGCATGGCCCTTGCAGCCCCCTGCCCTGGGCCTGCCCCTCCCCTTGCCCTCGGCCCCGGCCTTGTCTCTGCTGGCAGGAGCGCTCTTGGCATGCGCTTCCTGGCCTCCCCTCGCCTGCGCACAGCTTCTGCCCGCTCAGGCTGCTGGCACAAACGTGTCCTCACAAGCAGCACCACTCCTTGGGCTGCTTCTCCGGGCCTCCCCCAGCTACTGCCTTGGTTCCTTGTCGCTGCTGGGTCCCACCTTCCACACCCAAAAGCGTCCCTTGGCTGTCAGCTCCCTCTCCTGTGCACTGTGGGGTGACAGAGCCAGAGTGGGGCAGCTTACCTTTATTTGATATAGTTTTGTGTATTTGCATTGGTGATGGCACAAAAAGACAGTTCCTTCACCAGTGATGTACATCCTTCTTCATGTTAGGACACCACTCAACATCCTTCACTTTCCTTTATCTCACAGATGAAGTGGATTAGGTCTCCTTGATTACTCTGAGGCACAGTGCAATGCTTTTTGCCTTCTGTCCCTACAGCACAATATGTGTGACTTTCCCTTACTCTGCGCATTGACCTGACGGGTCATTTCACATTTTTCACTTTCAAAACCTGAGTTGGACGGGGTCTATTTCCAAAGTGGGACAAGCTGATGGGTTCTGCCTCAGCCATTTGAAGCGTGCTATACTTGAGTTTTTCATCCTGAGTTTGCTAAAGATGACCCAGGAAGGTAAATGGATGTTCATGTGTCTAGTAGGAATAAGGAAAAGTATCTCAGGTTTCCAATGGCAATTTCAAATCTAGGTCAATTCCAGGAACCCACTGAACTAGGGTGTTGTCTTTGAAGGGGTTTCCTGTGCTGGGCTGGGCTGCAGTTACAGGGACAAAGACCACTGCTGGCAGTGGAGGTGCCCTGGGAACTCCACCTGGCTCCACCTGATTTTCCCAAAGGTCTCCGGTCTCCTGCAGGTCTTTTCTGACATCTGCTGGTCCAGGGAAGTGCCTCAAACACAATGGGGCCACAGGAGGTTTTCCTTGGTTGCTTAAGGTCAGACAGCAAAGCTCTGCCTCAATATCCAGTATTTTTTTTTAGTACTTAACTAATAAAGCAACTACTCATCAGCTCAAATGATTCAATCCCTTCCGTAAAAAGTTTCACGTGAAGTGTAATTTCTATCATGAAGAAATGTGAATTTCCATTTTCTATATTCATCACAGGAGAAGAAATACTGGTGTTCACCTGTACTTGCTTTGTCATCGCTTTGTCTATCATGGTGTGCTCCCTCATCTTCGAGGCACAAAACCCATCTTGATTACACAGACCCTGCTGAATGTCCCCTTTCCAGCTGCCTGTCTGGACCTATGCACTTCCCATGCTTCTCCTGCTTTGCCCTCCCTTTACTCTTTGATCATTCAGACCGCTCACACCAACCCAGTTGCTGCTTTGAGTTTCAGTGAGTTCCAGCTCGCCCATTTCTCAGCAGTCTGTCTAATGGTTTCCTTAGCAAGAAACTCATCGTTTCTCATTGAATTAGTATGACTTGGATTAATATTAACACAATTATTTTAAATTTCCTATTAATCAGTGTAAAATACATCATGTACAGTCATCCCTTTGGGAAGGTAAACTTCACTGGAGGGAAAAAAATGAGGAACTTGAACTTTGGTTTTTTTCATTTGTTTGTTTGTTTTGTTTTCTTTTGAAAATTGCAGCATGATTTCCTGGTTTTTTTGTTTTTTTTTTTTGTTTTTTTTTTTACATAGGAAAAACCCTACTCTTCCAACCTAAGCAGGGCTTTAAAGGAGTAACCGTAGACCAATATCTATAAGAAAATGATGCTCTAAGCTGAAATGCAAAAATATTCAGCCTTTAAAATGAGGAAAGATTTCTATTAGATGCTCTTTGAAATCTTCCTCCTTAACTACACCATGGAAGCTCTCCTATTAGCTCTGCAAGTCTTGAAGACGTGAAGGAAACTGTGGGAGATGTATGGCTGCCTAGGACTTTCTCTGTTTTAATGAGTTCCATGGTGTATTTTGGTGCTGAGTCAATGAAGATCAGGTACTGAGAGGAGAATGATGCAACTGCTTGAGAAAGTAAAGTCAGAAGGAAAAGTTGAAGTGACTTGGAGTATTAATGGGCCCCACTGAGGGCTCTTACTAACAAAGCCTCCCCAGGGACTTGTTAGGGCAGATCATTGGAGGCCATGATTGCAGACAGGCAAAGCGCTGTGCTGAGAAAAGTCTTGGTTGGTTTTGGTGAAGCAGAAGGGCCAAGGCCTGACCCCAGCCACTGGGAGGGGAGATCCTGCACCCCCCCGTCTGGCTCAGGGCTCTTCTTGGGGTCTGTATGATGTGGTGGGCAGTGTGATGCCATGAGAAGAACTTCATTAGGACAGCTCCCCACCCCTGCACAGGGTATCAAGGAAGCAGTGAGGCCCCATTGCAATGACTCTATCTCGTCTCCTCAGAAGCTCTACCCAAAGGGACAAAAACATCAGGGCTGTTGGGGCCTTCCATTCCTGCCAGCACCCTCTGCCTTCTCCTCTGCAGGCTTTCCTATGCTGTCCCACACTTTGCCCTATTTCCTGGATGGCACTGTGAGGTGAGGCTGTCTGGCAGAAGCCCCTTGGAGTGTCATAACCCAGCTGGCCCTGGTCAGCCAAGAAACTGCAGGGGATGCAGACTGGATATTGGGACACCCCAGCTTGCAAATATCCAGCTCTGTCTGTGCTGCATCCTCCTGGTCTGCAGGCTGCTCGCCAGCAGGATGCAGCTCTCTCGTGGCATCCTTGTGTTATCCAGGTGCCCTAAGGAGGAGACACCTCCATGCTAAGGCCGTGTCCATGCTGCTGGATGGCTGTCTGTGGGCAGCTGGAGTGAGGCCTCTGCACCCCGGGTTAGGAGGGAGGAGCTTAGATCTTGCTCAAAACCCACAGACAAGGTGAGGATTCTGCCCAGCTGCACTTGGACTGGGGCTTCTCTGCTCTCAGCTGTCTCTAGTTTCTTCTCAGGCTGTTTCCTGTCTGCAGACACCCATCTCTGTCCACAACCTTGCTCTCATCCAGGACTTTCCATCATCTCACCCATGTCTCGTCAACCCTCATCAGCTGTTCCTTGAAACAGAAAGCCATGGTCTGATTACAGACACTCTTTCAGTGACCTCTGTCACCACAGCATGACCCTTTGAGGGACATTTCTTCCTCCTTGTGGCCATTGCCACCCTTCCAAGGTGCACTTTGTGGCAGTTTTTCTCTCCTGCTCTTTCCTACTACCAAAGAAAGCTCCATGAGGGTGGAAACCACTCCTGAAGCAGGCATCCCAACCCATCAGGCTCCTTGCGGCCTGTCAGCCAAGCAGACAGAAGTCACCTCACCAGCATCTCCCAAGGCCTGGGCCTGCTGCTGGCCTTGCAGCTTCTTGGCTAGACACAGCCAAGCCTTGTGCCTCCTGCTGTCCAGTCCTGGACTCAAGCAGAAGGGACAGGACAACCCCTATGCGGGCCTTCTTTGTGTCTGGGTCCTCCTGGGGATGGAGGCAGAGGGGATCCCACAGGCAGCATGCCAAGCAGGGGCCTTCTGCTGGCCTAGCAGGGCCACTGGCAGATGTCAGCCCCAAAGTGCACATCCCAGGGAGAAGCCAAGGCTGACCTGCCACCTCCAGACACAAGGCACCTCACAGTCCCTTTGCGTGACACGTTCCTGCTGCTGCCCTATCAGCTGCAGAGACAGAAGTGACCTCCCAGTCACTGCCCCAGTCCCATTCCTCCTGCTGGGGCAGGAGATCCTGAGGCAGAGCTGAGCTCATCAGAGCATTCCCACCCATCTCCTCCTTGTGGCCCACAAGCTGATCAGATCCATGGCCCCTCACATCCATCTCTGAATGCCATGGGACTGCAGAGAAGTCTCACAATTCCTGCCTTGCCCCAAGGGGCCAAGCACCTTAAGTTAAGGGTTAGGAGAGGGGCTGAAGGTGAGGAGGTTAATGCACAGGAACAGGGGCTTTATGTGTTAGATTTTCGTGAATGGGATTAGGGGCTAGCTCTCATATTTCTGGGTTAGAGATTAAAAAAGATTTAGTGGGAGGGTTTGGTGTTCTTCTTGGGGTGTCATGCCTGTGGTTAGGGTATGGACTAGCCTTGTGATTTAGGGTTTTGTTTAGTTCTTCCAAGAATCTAGGCTTAAATAGAGCATTTAAATCTAGTGTTAAGGGTAGGGATCAAGGTAAGCAAGAGAGTAAGGGTAAGGGAAAGAGGCTACGGGCTGAGTTTTGGCTTCAGTGCATACTTTGAGGTCAGGCATAAGAGTAGTGGATTCCTGTCAGGGTGTGGAGTAGCATTTAAATTTAGGAATTAAGTTTACTGGTTGAAGCCGGTGTAGGGCCTCATGTGACTATTTTAAGTCACAGTTACAACAGCATCAGCAAAAACCTGAACCTTCTGACCTCTACAAAATCCTTAATTTCTGCTGCCAAGCCCCTGTTCCCTCCTCCAAATCTCACATCTCTCCTGTCCTGGGTTTCTCCTGACCTTCCCATATCAGTCATCTTCTTAGGGGCATGTTAATGATGGCTTTCATGATCTCAGCGTATCCATCACACCTCTGTTGGCTACTCTATTTCTGAGAAAAGTGGCACTGAAGGCACGATGGAAAAGGACACAAAAGTCCATCAGAGCACCCTGCACAATGTGCCCAGCAGCTCTGCAGCTCCAGAAATGTGCTGTTCCTGCCTACAAGTTTTCTTTCCAGAATGGCTCCTATGGAGCCAGGGTAACTTTTCCCAGGCCCTCACTTCCCCAGGCCACACCACTCTTGCCCGCAGGCCCCACGTGTCTCTCCAACCCTCCCCTCTTCCCCTGCAGTAGTGGCACCTCACCGCAGCAGGTTGGTGCATCTCCAGGCTCAGGGGTGTTTCCTGAGGGCCTGCCCCGTGTGGGGAGTGGCGGGGAGGAAGAGAGCAAGGTCAGCTCCTGGGGCATGGCTGAGCACAGCCCAGCCATCCCGCACCGCGGGCAGGCCCCTTCTCCCAGGCTGAGGCACACACGCAAGGTGGACACTTCTCCATCAGCCCAGCTTCGCGCAGGGCCCTTCAGCCCTGCCCCTGTCCCAGGACTCACCAATTCCTCCTCCTCCACCCACAGACATACATTGCTTTCCATCTGGGGACCCAGGCAGGACTTTAAGGATCTGCTAAAGCCCTTAATTTCCATGTTTTTCATAGTCTTCACACAAGTCTTCCTCCTGCCATCCCCACTGCCTAGCCCTGCCTTCCAGGTGGAACTCAGTAACGTGGTGCTCAGCAATAAATAAAGGGGTCATCTTTCCAAGAGAGGGGGGCAATTTCTTGGGGGGCAGGCAATTTCTCGGGGGCAGGCTGCAGAGATGAAGAAGTATTGCGTCTTCTTCAGGGCTTTAAATAAGGTCTCCTCAATTACTCTGCAGTCTTA
This sequence comes from Anser anser, assembly GCF_964211835.1. Classification (NCBI taxonomy): domain Eukaryota; kingdom Metazoa; phylum Chordata; class Aves; order Anseriformes; family Anatidae; genus Anser; species Anser anser. The sequence goes on along the minus strand of NW_028154073.1, from coordinate 107,407 downwards.
TGGGCCTTCACCTGCTGGCTCTTCACGGCCTCCCCTGGTGTTGCAGAGCCCTCCTTAGCCCCTGGACACCTCAGATTCACTTTTCCCCCTAAAAGACTCTTCCTTGGATGGTCACTCATTTTAAGAGGTCCTAATCACTACCCATGGAGCACATTGTCCCTGCAGATCCCCTGAAATCTCCTGGCAACTCCAGATTCCTCTCCAGGCTGGCATCTGCCATCAGCCCCACTGCAGGGGGCACAGTCCCATGCAGATGAGTCCAAGACCAGTTGTCGTCTGCTTGGGGAAGTGCCACCACAAAGGGAGTTCTTGGTCCAGCCCTTGGTCCCTCACAGACCACCCTGGGACTTTCAGCCTGTGTCCTTCCCTCCATGAAGAAGCCCAGAAAACAGAAGAGCAGGGAGCAACCCCTTGGCTCTATTCCTGATAGCACATTTGGAAGAGGTGCCCAGGCTTCTGGGTTTGCCCTGAGCAGCCCCTCTTGTTACTGTGGTGCTAGCAGGGAGGCTAGCTGTGACCCAGGGCTGCACAGTGCCTGCTGCTGCCTGCAGCCACAGGGATGTCACTGCAGAGAGAACAGGACTGTCACCAAGGTACATGAGACCTCAGGACTAACACAGATACAAGAGCACAGGAGGAACACACTGGAAGGCAAAAGATAGCAGCCGCGAAAAGGCCACGTCCTGCTGCTGGCCATGGCCATGGCTCCAGTGAAGCAGCAGGGGCCCTGAGCCCCTCCTACATGCTGGGGCTGCTCCCCCAGCTCCAAAGGAGATGGGAAGAGACGGCAGCTGAGTGCAATGAACTTCTGATGACTTCCTTATTGGGTATATCTATACAGGAAACTGGCATCTCTGGGAAAATGATTAACAAGTAGGAGGATAAAAAATATATTATTTAAATCAGAAACAAGATTTTCAGAATATAATAATACAGACAAATATTAACAAAAAATTGTCTTACGTTTTTTTGAGGAAACATAGGAATTTTGATTTTATGCATATTATTATATATAAATATATTGAAGAATTGTGTATTCTAGAACCGTCTTCACTGAATTCCTTAGTTCCCTGTTCCTGATGCTGTAGATGAGGGGGTTCACTGCTGGAGGCACCACTGAGTACAGAAATGACAACACCAGGTCCAGGGATGGAGAGGAGATGGAGGGGGGCTTCAGGTAGGCAAACATGGCAGTGCTTATAATCAGGGAGACCACGGCCAGGTGAGGGAGGCACGTGGAAAAGGCTTTGTGCAGGCCCTGCTCAGAGGGGATCCTCAGCACTGCCCTGAAGATCTGCACATAGGACAGCACTATGAAAACAAAACAGCCAATACCTAAACCGAAGGTGATTGCATTAAGCCCAACTTCCCTGAGGTAGGCATCTGAGCAGGAGAGCTTGAGGATCTGGGGGATTTCACAGAAGAACTGGTCCACAGCATTGCCTTGGCAGAGGGGCAGGGAAAAGGTAGTGGCCGTGTGCAGGACAGCATGGAGAAAGCCACTGCCCCAGGCAGCTGCTGCCATCTGGGCACAAGCTCTGCTGCCCACGAGGCTCCCGTAGTGCAGGGGCTTGCAGATGGCAACGTAGCGGTCGTAGGACATGACAGTGAGAAGGGAATACTCCGCTCCAACCAAGAAGACTAAAAAGAGGACTTGGTCAGCACATCCTTGATAGGAGATGGCCCTGGTGTCCCAGAGGGCATTGGCCATGGCTTTGGGGAGAGTGGTGGAGATGCAGCCCAGGTCGAGGAGGGCGAGGTTGAGGAGGAAGAAGTACATGGGGGTGTGGAGGCGGTGGTCGCAGGCTACGGCGGTGAGGATGAGGCCGTTGCCCAGGAGGGCAGCCACGTAGATGCCCAGGAAGAGCCCGAAGTGCAGGAGCTGCAGCTCCCGCGTGTCTGCGAACGCCAGCAGGAGGAACTCGCTCACAGAGCTGCTGTTGGACATCTGCTTTTTTGGGATGTGGTCCTGCACAAAGAGAAAGAATAGTAATAATGTACAACAGATTTACCTGAGAAAAATTTAATTTTCTCATTAAAAAACATCAAGAGGATTGTCCAATTGCAGGCAGTTATTTTGAAGTTCCCTTTAATGACTTCCAACTGCTTCTGAGTTTCTCTGCAAGAAGAGTACTCTTCTGTGGGCAATGGAAGACTCAGTCGTGCACTACAGCTCAAGGTAGCAACATGGTAGGAACATGGCGTAGTCTCAGATTCACTTCACTCCTGATATAGAAGAGATTTCCCCAGTTTTGCTCCTAGTTCATCGAAGAGAGATTTATTTATTCATTTGTTTCTTTGTTTGTTTGATTTGTCCTCTTTGTTCAGCTGCCCCACCACACCTGAGGAGTGTTTCTAAGGCATAAATCCTGGGCGTTCTGCTGCACTCCAAGTAAAACCTTGTGGATCCTCAGAGGCAAAGAGACTGTCCCTTTAGTGCAGAGCGTCCCACAGAGACGACAGCCAGTCTGTCCATCAGTGCTGGTCTGAGCTGTGCTGGCATCTCTTTGAGCTACAGGACAATTGCACTAAGGAGGTTCTCCTGAGAAGAACCTGGGTACTGCTGAGAGCAGAAGAAGCCACGCTCCAAGTGCCCATCTCCAGACCCCTCACCCTGTCCCCGTACTCCCCTTCCCCCAGGCACCCCGAGGGCTCACCCCATGGGCAGGTGAAACCCCCATCCCCAGGGAGCCTGGGAACAAGAGCAGCAGCAGCACGGCCAGGTGGAGAAGCCAGGAGGAATGGCAGCGTGCTGCTGCCAGGGGAGGCAAGGCCAGGGAGGGACAGACGGACACTCAGCACACCCTCCTGTGCTGCAGCTCTGCCTGCAGAGGAGGCAGCTCCTGCTCATTGCAAACGATCTGTGCTCACCTCAAGCCTGCAGGCACCTTCCAAAGGCAGGGGGGGTATCACGGCTTTTGTAGCTCCTAAAGATTAGCTAGGATAAAGCCTGAGAGGACCACAATGATGATGTTGGTGCAGTCTGTGGGCTGAGGTGTGGGAAGGGACTTTTTGAAGTTCATTGATGACATATTGGTCCCTCACTGCAATGCTCCAGGAGTCTTAATCTCCAATACAATCCTGACCACTCATTACCATGAAACCTGCCTCCCCTCCACTGCAGGATTCTTCAAGCACAGGCTACAGACAAAGTCCTGCCTTTCTGGTAGCCCCTGACTTGGTCTTTCTTTTGAAAATTGCAATCATAAATGCCATTCTGTAAAGCATTTTCTACTCCTTGCTGGAGAAACAGAGAGACAACTATCCCGACAGATGCTATCAGGCATCGGATGTGCCAGCTGTAGAAGACACCTCTGGCAACCCCACCTGCATGGCCCTGCAGCCAGAGACTCACGGTGCCAAGAGCCTGCAGATCTGTCCTGCCACACGCTACCCTCTATTGCTGCGCTCCTCACTGCCTCCAAGCCCTCTCTCCTTCTCTCCTCTCCCCGTGCCAGCTGCGGTCAGAGCCCCCAGCCCTGCTGCGCTGTGCACAGGAGCTGCTCCTGGGCACAGCTGTCTCTCTGCACCAGGGCCCTCTTGCCACGAGCTCTCTCTGTCCCACGAGCCCGGCCCAGCTCAGCAGCACAGCACCCGACCATGGCATCGCTTGCTCTGTGCCATTGGGCTCCCTTGAGGTATCCCCAAGGCCTCAGGGCTGACAACTCCCGAAGGCAGCAGGGTCTCTGCTGGGCTGTGGTGTCTGAAGCAGACCAAAGTCATCGCCGACTGCTCCTCTTTGTAGATGTCAGAGACTGATTTTTACAAGTGTGATTTGTGCTGTTGGACTGTGGTTGTCAAACACATTGTGCTTTAACCCGTCAGGCACCCTAGCACCACACAGATGTTAGTTGACAACCACCTCCAAAAGATAATGGGTTGAAATAAAGGTAGTTTAAATGGACAGAAATTGAAGAGATAGTAATAACTTTAACAATACTACTAATAGATAATAATAATTTTTATTTTTTTATTATTATATGTATAAAGCAAGTGATGCACAATGCAATTGGTCATCACCCACTGACTGATGCCCAACCTTTCCCCAAGCAGGGGTCCCCCTGAACCTGACCAGCCTGCATTATGTTCTCCTCTGCAGGTCCCCTGACCTTACTTTGGTTTAGGGCAATACAAGCTTTCAGAAGGATTAGGACTATTTTCTTCCCTTTCTCAAATACTTCTTGAGCTGTGTTGCCCCATGTGAGGGCGACATCAATGTACTGGAGGTGTTCAGGAGTTTCCCCCTCTTCCAGGGCAGTCTGGATCAGCCCATGGCAAATGGTAGGGCTGTGTTTCTACCCCTGGCGCAGTCCATTCCAGGTGGACAGGACGCCCCTCCAACTGAAAGCAAAGTGCGGCCTTCACACTGCTGCCAAAGGGATGGAGAAAAATGCATTAGCAGTATTAATTGTGGCATAGCACTTGGCTGCCTTTGACTGCAGTTCGTACTGAATGAAGTTCTAGCATGCCCAGCACAGCAGCACTCAGCGGTGGTGTGACTTCAGTCAGGCCACAGAAGCCCACCGTTCTCTTCCACTCACCATTAGAATTTTTCACTGTCCATATGGGACTCCTAAAGGGTGAGCAAGTGTTGCTGATCACCCCTTGGCTCTGCAGTCAATGAACCAGCTCATGCATGGGAATCAGGGAGTCTCTGTGAGTGCAATACTGCCTCAGGTGCGCTGTTGTGGTAGCGATTGGCACCTGCTGCCCATTGGCCATCAGCACCTGCACAGCAGAAGGGTCCTGTGAGAGAGTGGGCAAGGTAGACAACTGTTTGATGTCCTCCGTCTCCAGGGGAGTCATGCCCAAAGTCCATCCAGTAAACATTTGGATCTTTGAAGGACCCTCTTGAGATTTAGTCTATGTCAGGGTTGCACAGAGCCTCCAGGCCAGTCCCAATGGGTTGCTTTTGCCACTCCTTCCCAGTTAGGCTCACTTCAGCCTCCAGTACAGTTAACTCTCGGGTTTGATGTGCCAGGCCAATACTCCTCAGAGTCCAATACACCCGATTGTCCCCTTCCTCCCCCTGGATGGAGGCTGGGCCCCTCTAGTCCTGCTCATAGTATTCATTACTCTGTTTGGAGGACTGGCTGCTAGAAGCTGGAGCAGTAATTTTCTCAGAAGAACCACTTTTTGTGAATGTTTTTCCTTGCGCTTCATGTATCCATGCCTCTAGGGTGGAGGTAGGGTAGATTTTTGCATCCCGTTTTCTCATGGCCTTTCCGTGGTCACACAGTTAAAACCACAGGGTAGCACACAGTATGCACCCACTATATCAACTTTCTTGAGCAAAGGGATGCTTACACCTGATAGCCGAGCTATTGGATCGTGCAGGTGGGGAGGAAGATGTATCCTCTTGTAGTTCTGGCATCTCGTGAGAAAGTTTCTCTCTAGACGAGATGCAGGCCCATAGGGAAGAAGAGAGACTTTCATTGTAATGCTGTAGTAGGCTAGCCGATTCATCCATGTGGGTTCCTCTTGGCCTTTCCAGGTCATAACTGCCAATGAGCTGGCATACGGTGATGGTGCGCTCTGTACAAACTTCTGCCACATGGGTCATGGGCACTCGACTTCATCTGGAACTTTGGCCAGCTGTTTGTTGTCTAGGTCACTATCAATCACCTTCAGCACGGCTAATTCCCTCAGGTACCGGATACCCCTCTCCATGTTGATCCACTTTCCTGGTTGACATACAAGATCTTTCTTGAAGAGAGACCTTTCCTTGACGCCTGACAGGATTAAATTCCTTGTGCCCTTTTCCAATGGCTTTGTCATTCACCCCTTCCTTAGGGGGGGGATCCCAGCTGCTTGGCTTCCCTGCCCTCTAATTCCAGGCTATTGGCCCTGTTCTCCCAGCACTGGGGCAGCCAGGTGACAATGTGCTCACCAAGATGATGGCTGAAATCTTTTCCCTTATCTCATAGCTTACCCTGGAAAAGGGATCACTTGGTTTCTGATGTTTAGATGATCTCTTCTTCTTCGTCCTCCTGTTTCCAAGATGGTCCAGCTTTGGAGAAACCTGCCTAATCTTCTTCCTTATTTCTTGTCTTGGTAGGAGTTTCTTTCCTTTCTAAAGAAAAACTGACTTCCACACCCATTGTTTTCTCTTTCATAAAGAGGCAACCGATACTGGCATAGGCTGGTTCTCTGGCCCAGCCATGGAGCCCATTTCAGGGGCTGGAGTGGCTGCAGGACCCATCACAGGAGTTGTTCTGGCTGCAGGGCCTTTCAGAGGAGTTGGAGTGGCTGCAGGGCCTATCGCAGTTTTGGGAGCGGCTCTAGGGCCTGTCACAGGGGTTGGTTTAAATTTACGCCCATCTCAGGAGCTGGAGCACCTGCAGGGCCTGCTGCAGGTTTTGGAGTGGCTGCTGGGCCCTTCACAAGGGTTGGAGTGGCTGCTGGGCCTGCCACAGGGGCTGGCGTGTGCCTGCAGGAAAAGTCACAGGGGTTGGGGAGGTGTTGAATGTGGCTTGTTAAGCACGGGGCAGAGCCCAGCACACTGCAGTGATTTGTGTCTCTTTGCAATTACCAGGGTGATGACACACAATTTTCACATTTTTCTTTAGGACTCTGCACTTGCTCAGAGGTGAAGTTCCAAAGCACTGGAGGTGCCCCCTGCTCTAGGTGCCTGCCCAGATCCTCCCACACTCCCTGCCACTCCTCACTCTCCTGCCTCTGGACAGATCTCTGGATGGCATGCATTAAGTAGTTGCTTAAACAGAAACAAAAGCTGAAACACAGCCAGGAGATGTAACAATAGGAACATGCTGGTTTGACCATCCCAAAGATATTCAAAGCTTTGAAGAGCTAGTGTAATTAGCCTGGAGGAGAAGGGGGAGGTGAAGGAGAAAGGGAGAGTGAACCAGTGGGGAAAAGTGTCCTCCCCTTGTCTCCCCCATGGCTTGGTTTCCTGAGGAGAAAAGGTCAAGAGTGTAATTCTTAATAGTTTCTGAGAGATGGCTCCCAAGGTACGGAGGTAATGGCAATGCTGAGTACAAGTACCAGATTAGTTTCATGACCAGGAATTTTATCATATCATAAGCCAGTGTTACACGATACAACAAAAGAATAAACTTGAAGCAGCCATCAGAAAAGATAAACAGCGTGACAGGGGAGACATACAGGAAGTCATGTGCTATACAACACAGTTCTGAAATTGAGCACAACAGACCTGAGCTTAAAAAAAATAATAATAAACTTTTTTATCAGCAACTATTAAAATCATCTAATGCTTGTAATAGCTTCCTATTATTTTATTATTATTATTATTATTTATTTAATATGCTGTGGTGAGATCAGTCATTGGCTCAAACTTTGTGCTCCATGTTGGGCACCAAAAAGAGCGTGGTTTAACCAGGCAGGCAGCTCAGCACCACACAGCCATTCCCTCACACACACACCCTGCTACACCCCGAGCGGATACAGGAGAGAATGAGGAGGGGGAAAAAAATAAATAAGAATAATCATGGGTTGAGATAAAGACAGTTTAATAGGCCATAAAGGGAAGACAAATAATACGAACAATGATGACGATGATCATGATGGTGATTGCCTGTCCCGCAGCAGTGGTACCCCCTACCCTGGCCAGCCACCCCATATTGATGGTTCAGCATGACGGCTGCGGTATGGAACATCCCTTTGGCCACTTGGGGTCAGCTGTCCTGCTTCTGTCCCCCCCAGCTCCTCAGGCACCCCCAGCCCTCCACTGCTGGGCAACAACTAAGCCATCAGTGTGTGATCATCATTCTTCTCATGCTAAATGCAAAACACAGCATCATACCAGCTACTAGGAGGAAAATTAACTTGATTCCAGCCAACAGCAGGACACCCACAGACGAAGGGCATGATATCTCTGTGTGTATATCAAAAGAGAAAAGGTGCTGGAGATTAATTAGAAAGTACTGGAGCTGAGCACGATGCAGATGGTGTGGAATATGGGGTGGATATTGTCCTTGTTTTGGCTGGGACTCAATTTTCTTCCTATTAACTGGTATGGTGCAGTGTTTGTATATAGGACACAGTTCCAGACAAAATAACAGCATGCATGAGAAGGAAGAAGAGAAAAAGTGGAATCTGGCAGCCTTCCATTCCGTACCCTTAAATGAGTTTGTGCTGCAATTCCATTCAACTAGTTACTGCTGTATTGTCCAAACTGCCCTGCAAATTCCTGCTGCTGTTACCTTGTGAGAGACGGCATAATCGGGGTGAGCCATCTACCTACAGATATTAACAGCTGACAGAATGGAGCATCTGTCCAGAAGAATCTTGAGAAACTGCAGGATTTTGCCTACAGAAACATCTTGACACTTACAAGGAGAAGAGCCCAGTGCTGCACCAGAGGAAGAGCAACCCCACACATCAGGGCAGACTGGGACCCTGCCGAGTGAGCAGTGCCCAGGAGGAGGAGGGCCTGGGCACCACGAGGGATGCCATACGAGCAGTGGTGCTGCTCCCCAGGAACCAGGCCAGCTTCTTACACAGCTGCCTTACGAGGAGCATGGCCACCAAGGATATCTGAGTTATCAGACTCAGCTCAGATCCTCTGAGATACCACATGGACAAGGGTCTAGAGCCAGCAGAAAAAGAGGTGAAGGTCTGGGAGTCCCTAGGACAGTCTGGTGTGGAGAGCAGCAAGGGCTGTGGCAAGGCTGAGAGTCCCAACAGGACCCAGGGCTTCATGTCTGTGGCTCTGGCTGTTGTCTCTGCCACTGAGGCCTAGGAGGAGACAGCTTCTCGGTAAAGCACCAGGGCCTCATTGCCTCCTCGCCCCCACCCATGGACCAGGCAGGGCTTGTACCATTCTCCTGCACTTGGCCATGCACATCCCCATCTCCTCCTGCCCCACGAAGAGCCCTGAGCAGTGTGTGAAGGGAAAGGATCTCCCTTCCCAGGGGCTGGGAGTCAAGGCCTGGCCCTTGTGCTTGGTGACACACATCCAGTTTTCCTACACATCAGGGTCACCTTCACAGTGCCTTTGTCTCCTTGTCCTCACTGCCTCCAATGCTCTGCTCTAACGAGCTCCAAGGGAGGCTGTGTCAGGGCTGGCCCTCAGGGGGACACTGCAGGAAACTTGCCTCTGACTTGGACTTGTTGAGAGATGTCTTCAATTGTCTCTCAGTGCCTGAGGTTTCTGGGCTCCTCACCAAAGCCCCCCGAGGGGGGATTCCAATGCCTTGGGCTGGGCGTCTGGTGCTGAGCTGGGCCGGGCTCGTGGGACAGAGAGAGCTCGTGAAAAGAGGGCCCTGGTGCAGAGAGACAGCTCTGCTCAGGAGCAGCTCCTGTGCCCAGCGCAGCAGGGCTGGGGGCTCCGACCGCAGCTGGCACGGGGACAGGAGAGAAGGAGAGAGGGCTTGGAGGCAGTTGGCAGTGGGAGGATGCTGAGAGCTGCCTGCAGGAGAAATCTGCACAGCCCTTGACAAGGTACGTCTCTGGCTGCAGGGCCATGCAGCTGCACGTCCTGGAAGGGTCTCCTGCTGGGTCTTGTTTCTGGGAGGGCAGTGGGCAATGCAGTAGGCTTTGGGAGTCCTGCTGGGTTGCACTGCGAGGTGAGGAAGTCTGGCAGAAGCCCCTCGGAGTGGCCTAAGCCAGGTGCCCCCGGTCAGCCCAGAACACCCTGCCCTGGCTGGCCTGGAGCCATCTGCCCTGGAGCTCCTGCAGCCATGGAAAGAAGAGAAGCTCCCAAGCTCCATCTGGCTTGCTGTTGCCCTTCTGCCTCAGCAGCATACTCTTGTTTCTTCTCAGGGAAACAGCTGAATGGGATGACAGTGCAGCTCAGAGAGGGTTGACACAAGGCAGCTGAGAACAGGACTGGTGGACAGAAGTGCTCTTCTTGGTCTTCACTAATGGACACTCCCATAAAATATCAGCAGCAGTGTCCAGGAAATGTGAGGACATTGAACCATCCAATACCTATCCTAAGCATTACAGGGGCTACTGGGATAAAATAAAGCAAACAAAATCCCTACAGCTCAGCTCTGCATTCAGATGAGTTGTTTGCAAGAACCGACGAGTCGAATGGAGTTGAGTTTCCCCCAAGTTCCTGCTTCCCTCCTGCTGCACAGCAGGAAGAACTCCTCTGGAGCCCACAGCAGCCCCTGCTCCCAGTGCCACTCTCAGCCAGCACCTGCACCAGCTCAAGCAGGAGAGCTACAGGAAGGTTCTCCTGCAAAGAGAGAGACTTGGGATGAGAGTGCTCTAACAGTTGCAACAGGTTTTCCTCAGATAAGTCTGTTCTAACTTTTTTCTGCCTTATCTTCTCCAACAGACAGCTGTGTCCAAAGTCAGGAAATGGCCAACAGCAGCTCTGTGAGCGAGTTCCTCCTGCTGGCATTCGCAGACACGCGCGAGCTGCAGCTCCTGCACTTCGGGCTCTTCCTGGGCATCTACCTGGCTGCCCTCCTGGGCAACGGCCTCATCCTCACCGCCGTCGCCTGCGACCACCGCCTCCACACCCCCATGTACTTCTTCCTCCTCAACCTCGCCCTCCTCGACCTGGGCTGCATCTCCACCACTCTGCCCAGAGCCATGGTGAATTCCCTCTGGGACACCAGGGCCATCTCCTATCAAGGATGTGCTGCACAGGTCTTTTTCTTTGCCTTCTTGATTACAGCAGAATTTTATGTTCTCACCATCATGGCCTACGACCGCTACGTTGCCATCTGCAAGCCCCTGCACTACGGGAGCCTCGTGGGCAGCAGAGCTTGTGCCCAGATGGCAGCAGCTGCCTGGGGCAGTGGCTTTCTCAATGCTGTCCTGCACACGGCCACTACATTTTCCCTGCCCTTCTGCCAAGGTAATGGGCTTGATCAGTTCTTCTGTGAGCTTCCTCAGATCCTCAAACTCTCCTGCTCAGAGTCATTCCTCAGGGAGGTTGGGCTTATTGTAGTTGGTGTTTGTTTAGTATTTGCTTTTTTTGTTTTCATTGCGGTGTCCTATGTGCAGATCCTCAGATCTGTGCTGACGATGCCCTCTGAGCAGGGCCGGCACAAAGCCTTTTCCACATGCCTCCCTCACCTGGCCGTGGTCTCCCTGTTTGTCAGTACTGGCATGTTTGCCTACCTGAAGTCCCCCTCCATCTCCTCCCCATCCCTGGACCTCGTTGTGGCAGTTCTGTACTCGGTGGTTCCTGCTGCTATGAATCCCCTCATCTACAGCATGAGAAACAAGGAGCTCAAGGATGCATTGAGGAAACTCTTTGGATACATGCTTCTTCATCATTAATAATGGGCACAGTGTCCTAACAGGACATTTTATTTTATTTTTTTTTTTAATCTGAATCAGTGTTAGAACACTCTTACTTCACTTTTATACTATTTTCTGAACCTTGTGATTTTCATTCAGAAATGATCTACTTAGTATCCTATGTGTTTATCATTCTATTTTAGTTTTGAACCAAGTATCTCATGTACTTGTGGAAGTGGGCTTCCCGTTTAGATAAAGACAAAACAGAGCCGAGCAGAAATTCACTGGTCTCAGTTTCCATCCCTTCCCATCTTTTCTGGAGGTGGGGGAGCAGCCCCAGCACGCAGGAGGGGCTCAGGGCCCAGAGCCCAGCTGCCACAGGGAGGAGCAGCCCCGCTGGCCCTCGCGGCTGCCCCTCACTGCCCGCTGGGCTCTGCCTCTCTGCTGCCTTCGGGTCGGGGCTGCTGCTTCCCTGGAGCCATGGCCATGGCCAGCAGCAGGACGAGGCCTTTTCACTGCTGCTCTCTTCTGGCTTCCACATTGTGCTTCTTGTATTTGGGTAAGCCCTGAGATCTCATGTGTGTTGGTGACAGTCCTGTTATCCCTACATTGGCATCTCTTCAATGTCTCTGCACGCCTCTTGCAAAGCTGGTTTCAGGAATCCACCCAAGGAGCTGCTTCCTGAACAGACCTCTTGCTTTTCTGAGCCTCACAATGGATCAGAACCCCAGAGTGACCAGCGAAGGACCAAGGGCTGGACCGGGAGCTGCCTTCTTGCTTGCCTATGGACCAGCAAACAGTAACTGGCCTTGACTGGATAGGGACTGTCCCAGTGGTGCTGGGTCTGATGGCAAATGGCATCCTGGAGAGGAATCTGGATCTGCTCTGTGCCTGGGCCAGGCCTCTTGTGCTGGCCTGGGGAGCGGGGCTGGCCCTGCGGGGCACAGGCACTCTGTGCTGGGGATGTCCCAGGCAGGAGAGCAGGGCTCCTGCAGCTTCCCGGCCCTCCATCTCCTGAGCCGTGGCTGGCCCCAGCGCGGGGGCTGCTGGGGAGGCCCAGAGCCGCCTTTGTGCCAGCAGCTGCGGTGCCTTGCGAGGGGCTGGGGCTGTGCTGGCCGTGCCCAGAGCCCTGCAGCAGCCTGCGGTGGGCACTGGCCTGGGGCCAGCCCAGCCTGCGCTGCTGGGCTGGGGAGAGGTCCGGGAGGTGGGGAGAGGTGGGCAGGGGCTGGGCTGGGCTGGGCAGTGCCCGTCAGAGGGCACCAGCAGCGTCAGGGAGCGGTGGCAGCATGCAGGGGAGGGCTCCCAGCAGGGCTTGGTGCTGCAGAGCCAGGGCTGGGGAAGGGAGCCCCGAGCTGCAGGGGCAGGGGACACGAGGCCGCTCGGGGCCCTTGCTGGCCTGGGCAGAGCAGGAAGGGGGCCCAGGGCATTCATCCCCTCACCGCAGCCTGCCACGACCTGCACGGCGCTCACGGAGCATCCAGGGACAGGCTCTGCCCCGTGGTGCGCAGGGAGAGGGCAAAGCCTCTCTGAAGAAGAGGCTGGAACTGAAAAAGGTCCCTCCGCTGCCCCGTGGTGTGACAGGGCCAGGCTGGGACAGCTTACCTTTATTTGATGTAGTTCTTTTGTAATTTGCATTGGTGATGGCACAAAAAGACAGCTCCTTCACCAGTGATGTACATCCTTCTTCATGTTGGGACACAACGTCCTTCACTCTGCTTTATCTCACAGATGAACTGGATTAGGTCTCCTTGATTACTCTGAGGCACAGTGCAGTGCTTTTTGCCTTCTGACACTCCAGCACAATATGTGTGACATTCCCTTACTCTGCGCATTGACCTGACGGGTCATTTCACATTTTTCACTGTCATATCCCTAGTTGGAAGGGGATGATTCCCCAAAGTGGGGCAAGCTGATGGGTTCTGGCTCAGCCATTTGAAGCATGCTATACTTGAGTTTTTCATCCTGAGTTTGCTAAAGATGACCCAGGACGGTAAATGGATGTTTAGGTGATGATTGGATGATTAGGTACGAATAAGGGAAAGTATCTCAGGTTTCCAAAGGCCATTTCAAATCTAGGTCAATCCCAGGAACCCACTGAAGAAGGGGTTTGTCTTTGAAGGGGTTTCCTGTGCTGGGCTGGGCTGCAGTTACAGGGACAAAGACCACTGCTGACAGTGGAGGTGCTCTAGGAACTCCACCTGGCTCCACCGGATTTTCCCAAAGGTCTCCGGTCTCCTGCAGGTCTTTTCTGACATCTGCTGGTCCAGGGAAGTGCCTCAAACACAACGGGGCCACAGGAGGTTTTCCCTGGTTATGCTTATGGTCACACAGCAAAGCTCTGCCTCAATACCCAGTAATTTTTTTAGTACTTAACTAATAAAGCAAGTACTCATCAGCTCAAATGATTCAACCCCTTCCATTAAATGTCTCACGAAGAAGATCATGAAGAAATGTGAATTTTCAGGATGTATATTCATCGCAGGAGAAGAAATCCTGGTGTTCACCTGTACTTGCTTTGTCATTCCTTTGTCTATCATGGTGTGCTCCCTCATCTTCCAGGAAGAAAACCTGACTTGATTACACAGACCCTGCTGAATGTCCCCTTTCCAGCTGCCTGTCTGGACCTATGCACTTCCCATGGGTCTCCTGCTTTGCCCTCCCCTTACTCTTTGATCATTCGGACCGCTCTCACCAACCCAGTTGCTGCTTTGAGTTTCAGTGAGTTCCAGCTCGCCCATCTCTCAGCAGTCTGTGTAATGGTTTCCTTAGCCAGAAACTCATCTGAGAATCATGAGAATTTCTCATTGAATTAGTATGATATGGATTAATATTAACACTATGATTTTAAATTTCTTATTAATCACTGTAAAATACATCTTGAACAGTCATCCTTTTGGGAAGGTAAACATCACTGGAGGCCAAAAAATAAGGAACTTTAACTTTTTTTTTTTTTTTTTTTTAAATTCCAGCATGATTTCATGTTGCTGTTTTTAAATAGGAAAAAACGTGCTCTTCCTACCTAAGCAGGGCTTCAAAGGAGTAACTGCAGACCAATATCTGTGGGAAAATGATGCTCCAAACTGAAATGCAACAAAATTCAGCCTTTAAAATGTGGAAAGATTTTTATTAGATGCTCTTTGAAATCTTCCTCCTTAACTACACCATGAAAGCTCTCCAATTAGCTGCACAAGTTTTGAAGACATGAAGAAAACTGTGGGAGAGTTATGGCTGCTTAGGCCTCTCTCTCTTTTAATGAGTTCAGTGGTGTATTTTGGTGCTGAGTCAGTGAAACTTGCGTACTGAGAGGAGAATGATGCAACTGCTTGAGAAAGTAAAGTCTGAAGGAAAAGTTAAAGTGACTTGGAGTATTAATAGGCCCCACTGAGGGCTGTTCCTAACAAAGCCTCCCCAGGGACTTGTTAGGGCAGATCATTGGAGGCCATGATTGCAGACAGGCAAAGCGCTGTGCTGAGAAAAGTCTTGGCTGGTTTTGGTGAAGCAGAAGGGCCAAGGCCTGACCCCAGCCCCTGGGAGGGGAGATCCTGCACCCCCTCGTCTGGCTCAGGGCTCTTCTTGGGGTCTGTATGATGTGGTGGGCAGTGTGATGCCACGAGAAGAACTTCATTAGGACAGCTCCCCACCCCTGCACAGGGTATCAAGGAAGCAGTGAGGCCCCATTGCAATGACTATATCTCGTCTCCTCAGAAGCTCTAGGCAAAGGGACAAAAACGCCAGGGCTGTTGGGGCCTTCTATTCTTGCCAGCACCCTCTGCCTTCTCCTCTGCAGCCTTTCCTATGCTGTTCCACACCTTGCCCTATTTCCTTGAAGTCTGCAGACACCCATCTCTGTTCACCACCTTGCTCTCATCTCGGCATTTCCATTATTCCACCAGTGTCTCATCAACACTCACCAGCTGTTCCTTGAAACATAAAACCATCGTGTGATCACAGACACCCTTTCAGTGACCTATGGCACCAAAACCTTACCATTTGAGGAATATTTCTTCCTCCTCGTAGCCATTTAAAGCCTTCAAACGGACACTTTGTGGCACTTTTTTCTCTCCTGCTCTTTCCTACTACCAAAGAAAGCTCCATCAGGGTGGAAACCACTCCTTAAACAGGCATCCCAACCCATCAGGCTCCTTGCGGCCTGTCAGCCAAGCAGACAGAAGTCACCTCACCAGCATCTCCCAAGCCCTGGGCCTGCTGCTGGCCTTGCAGCTTCTTGGCTAGACACAGCCAAGCCTTGGGCCTCCTGCTGTCCAGTCCTGGACTCAAGCAGAAGGGACAGGACAAGCCCTCTGCGGGCCTTCTTTCTGTCTGTGCCCTCCTGGGGATGGAGGCAGAGGGGATCCCACAGGCAGCATGCCAAGCAGGGGCCTTCTGCTGGCCTAGCAGGGCCACTGGCAGATGTCAGCCCCAAAGTGCACATCCCAGGGAGAAGCCAAGGGTGACCTGCCACCTCCAGACACAAGGGACCTCACAGTCCCTTTGCGTGACAAGTTCCTGCTGCTGCCCTATCAGCTGCAGAGACAGAAGTGACCTCCCAGTCACTGCCCCAGTCACATTCCTCCTGCTGGGGCAGGAGATCCTCAGGCAGAGCTCACCTAGGGGAGTCATAGCTCACCTACAGCGCCCACTCAGTACATGTTTTTCACTTTCTGGGTTAGAGATGTAGCAAAGTTTTAGTGGGAGTGTTCGGTGTTCTGCTTGTGGTGTCAGGTCTGTGGTTAAGGTATGGACAAGCTCTATGGTTTAGGGTTTTATTTAGGTCTCCCAAGAAGTCTAGGTTTAAAGAGACCATTTTAATGCTAGTGTTAAGGGAAGGCATTAGGGTTAGCAAGAGAGAAAACTGATTCCTGTCACAGTGATGTAGTAGCATTTAGGTTTAGGGATTAAAGTTCCTGGTTCAAGTAATGTAAGGGCCATACATGACTGTTTTAAGTCAGTGTTACCGCAACATCTACATTACATGAACCCTCTTACCTCTATGAAATATTAAGCTTCTGCTGGCCAAGCTCTTCTTCCCACCCCAAAATCTCACATCTCTCTTGTCCAGGCTGCTCCTGACCTCCCCATACCTTATTGGGATCAGCTTTCTGATGACATTCTTGATCCCAGAGTATCTGTCTCACCTCTGTTGGCGACTCTATCCTTGAGACAGAAGTGGCGTTGTTGTCAGGAGGGAAAAGGGCACAAAGGTCTTTAGTAGCATCCTCCAAAATGTGCCCATCAGCTCTGCACCTCCACCAAATTATGCTTCTTGTGGTTTAACCCAGCCAGCAGCTAAACACCACACAGCCGTTCGCTCACCCTCCCCCCTCCCTCTCTCGGATGGGGGAGAGAAGCGGGAAAGTGAAGCCTGTGATTGAGATAAAGACAGTTTATTAAGGCAGGAATATAATAATAACAATAATAATAATAATAATATTACTAATAATAATGCGTACAAAACAAGTGATGCACAATGCAATTGCTCACCACCCACTGACCGATGCCCAGCCTATCCCCGAGCAGCCGGCCCCCCCACCCCGGCCAGCCACCCCTATATGTTGTTTAGCATGACGCCAGATGGTATGGAATACCCCTTTGGCCAGTTTGGGTCAGCTGTCCTGGGTCTGTCCCCTCCCAGCTCCTGCTGCACCCCCAGCCTGCCCGCTGGCAGGACAGAGCGAGAAGCCGAAAAGTCCTTGGCCTGGTGTAAGCACTGCTCTGCAACAATTAAAACATCAGCATGTTATCAGCGCTCTTCTCATCCTAATCCAAAATATAGCACCCTACCAGCTACTATGAGGAAAATTAACTCTCTCCTAACTGGAACCAGGACAGATATCCACCCCTTATTCCATACCATTTATGTCATGCTCAGGTTACACTCTTTCCAATACCTTGTAATTAATCACCATTTTCATCTATGATATATAGCAACCATGGTAGTGATGACATACAGTATTATATAATAATTAACATGCTACAATTCAACTCATGGTCTATTCTCACCCACTATCAAATCCCCTTGAGGTACACACCGGACCTCCCCATTCTTTTGCATTACCCACCAAGTGCATCCAGGTCCCTGAGAAAAGCAATCCCACGAATGGGTTTGCCTTTTCCTGAGGCAGGAGTAGCCCAGACTGTTTTACCCAGCATGTTTCTTACGTGCACTACAGGAACTTTATCCCCTTCTACAGTGCGTAACAGGCTTGATTGGGCAGGTCCAGCTCGGTTGGCCGATCCCCTGGTATTGACTAACCAGGTGGCCTTTGCCAAATGTGTATCCCAATTTTGGAATGTCCCAGCACCCATTGCTTTCAGTGTAGTCTTCAACAGTCCATTGTATCGTTCAACTTTTCCAGAGGCTGGTGTATGATAGGGGATGTGATACACCCACTCAATACCATGTTCTTTGGCCCAAGTGTCTATAAGGTTGTTTCGGAAATGAGTCCCGTTGTCTGACTCAATTCTCTCTGGGGTGCCATGTCGCCATAGGACTTGCTTTTCAAGGCCCAGGAGAGTGTTCCGGGCGGTGGCATGGGGCACAGGATATGTTTCCAGCCATCCGGTGGTTGCTTCCACCATTGTAAGTACGTGGCGCTTGCCGTTGCGGGTTTGAGGGAGTGTGATGTAATCAATCTGCCAGGCCTCTCCATATTTATATTTCAGCCATCGTCCTCCATACCAAAGAGGCTTTGACCGTTTGGCTTGCTTGATTGCAGCACATGTTTCACAATCATGAATAACCTGTGCTATAGTGTCCATGGTCAGGTCCACCCCTCGATCACGAGCCCATCTGTAGGTTGCATCACTACCTTGATGGCCTGAGGTGTCATGGGCCCATCGGGCTATAAATAATTCACCTTTATGTTGCCAGTCCAGGTCCACCTGAGCCACTGCAATCTTAGCAGCCTGATCCACCTGCTGGTTGTTTTGATGTTCTTCAGTAGCCCGATTCTTGGGCACATTAGCATCCACATGGCGTACCTTTACAACCAGGTTCTCTACCCGGGCAGCAATATCTTGCCACAATGCAGCAGCCCAGATGTGTTTGCCCCTGCGCTGCCAGTTGTTCTGCTTCCATTGCTGTAACCACCCCCACAAGGCATTTGCTACCATCCATGAATCAGTACAGAGATAGAGAACTGACCACTTTTCTCGTTCAGCAATATCTAAAGCCAGCTGAATGGCTTTCACTTCTGCAAACTGACTCGATTCACCTTCTCCCTCAGCAGCTTCTGCAACTCGTCGTGTAGGACTCCATACAGCAGCTTGCCATCTCCGATGCTTTCCCACAATACGACAGGACCCATCAGTGAACAAGGCATATTTCTTCTCTTTTTCTGGTAGCTTGTTGTACAGTGGGGCTTCTTCAGCACGGACCACCTCCTCCTCTGATGATATCCCAAAGCATTTGCCTTCTGGCCAGTCCATAATCACTTCCAAGATTCCTGGGCGACTGGGGTTTCCTATTCGAGCCCGCTGAGTAATCAGTGCAACCCACTTGCTCCATGTAGCATCAGTTGCATGATGTGTAGAGGGGACCCTTCCTTTGAACATCCAGCCTAGTACCAGCAGTCGGGGTGCCAGGAGGAGCTGCGCTTCAGTACCGACAACTTCCGAAGCAGATCGAACTCCTTCATATGCTGCCAATATCTCCTTTTCAGTTGGAGTATAGCGGGCTTCAGATCTTCTGTATCCCCGACTCCAAAACCCCAGGGGTCGACCTCGACTTTCCCCAGGTTCTTTCTGCCAGAGGCTCCAGGTGGGACCATTCTCCCCGGCTGCGGTGTAGAGCACATTCTTTACATCTGGTCCTGTTCGGACTGGCCCAAGGGCTACTGCATGAACTATTTCCTGCTTAATTTGTTCAAAGGCTTGTCGTTGCTCAGGGCCCCATTCAAAAGCATTCTTCTTACGGATTACTTGGTAGAGCGGGTTTACAATCAGACTGTAATTTGGAATGTGCATTCTCTAAAACCCCACGACACCTAGGAAAGTTTGTGTTTCTTTTTTGCTAGTTGGTGGAGACATAGCTGTTATCTTGTTGATCACATCCATTGGGATTTGACGACGTCCATCTTGCCATTTTATTCCTAAAAACTGGATCTCTCGTGCAGGTCCTTTAACTTTATTCTGTTTTATGGCAAAACCGGCCTTCAGAAGGATTTGGACTATTTTCTTCCCTTTCTCGAAAACTTCTTCTGCAGTGTCACACCACACAATGATGTCATGGATGTACTGCAGGTGTTCAGGAGCTTCCCCCTGCTCCAGCGCAGACTGGATCAGTCCATGGCAAATGGTAGGGCTGTGTTTCCACCCCTGGGGCAGCCGATTCCAAGTATATTGGACTCCCCTCCAAGTGAAAGCAAACTGTGGCCTGCACTGTGCTGCTAGAGGGATGGAGAAAAATGCATTAGCGATATCAGTTGTGGCATACCACTTGGCTGCCTTTGATTCCAGTTCATACGGAGTTCCAACATGTCCGGCACTGCAGCACTCAGTGGTGGCGTGACTTCGTTCAGGCCACGATAGTCCACTGTTAGTCTCCACTCACCATTAGACTTTTGCACTGGCCATATGGGACTATTAAAAGGTGAATGAGTCTTGCTGATCACTCCTTGGCTCTCCAGTTGACGAATTAGCTTATGGATGGGACTCAGGGAGTCCAGGTTGGTGCGATATTGCCGCCGGTGCACAGTTGTGGTAGCGATCGGCACTTGCTGTTCTTCAACCCTCAGCAACCCCACAACAGAAGGGTCCTCTGAGAGACCAGGCAAGGTAGACAACTGTTTAATGGCCTCTGTCTCCAAAGCAGCTATGCCAAAAGCCCAGCGGAACCCTTTTGGGTCCTTGAAATATCCTCTTCTAAGATAGCCTATGCCAAGGATGCACGGAGCATCTGGGCCAGTCACAATACGGTGCTTTTGCCACTCATTACCGGTTAGACTCACTTCAGCCTCCAATACAGTTAACTGCTGGGATCCCCCCGTCACACCGTAAATACAGATGGGCTCTGGCCCTTTATAGCTTGATGGCATTAGAGTACATTGTGCACCGGTGTCTACTAAAGCCTTATACTTCTGTGCGTCTGACGTGCCAGGCCATCGAATCCACACAGTCCAATAAACTCGATTGTCCCTTTCCTCCCCCTGGCTGGAGGCAGGGCCCCTCTAGTCTTGGTCAGAATCTTCGTTTCTGTGTTTAAAGGACTGCCTGCTGGAAGTTGGAGCCGCAAACTTTTCAGAGAACTCCTTTTTCCCAATTGTTTTCCTTTGCAATTCACGTACCCGTGCCTCTAGGGTCGCAGTAGATTTTCCATCCCATTTTCTCATGTCCTCTCCATGGTCACGTAGGTAAAACCACAGGGTGGCGCGGTGTGTGTGCCCACCATATTGTCTTCCTTGCATAGATGAACGTTTACCCCTAATAGCTGAGACACTGGTTTGTACAGGTGGGGAGGAAAATAATCTCTCTTCAAGTTGGTGGATCTTTTCAGAAAGTTTCTCCAAAGCATTCTCTTTTAGCTGGTGGACACTGGTTCGTTCAGGTGAAGGGGAAGATAATCTTTCTTCAAGTTGGTGGATCTTTTCAGAGAGTTTCTCCAAAGCATTCTCTTTTAGCTGGTGGACACTGGTTCGTTCAGGTGGAGGGGAAGATAAATTCTCTTTAAGTTGGTGGACCTCTTCAGAGAGTTTCTCCACAGCTGAGACACAGGCCTGTAGGGAATAGGAGAGATTTCCTTCGTACTGCCGGAGTATTTTAGTCACTTCATTCACTGTGGGATTCTCCTCCGCTTTCCAGGCTAGTATTGCCAATGAGCTGGCATATGATGATGGGGCACTCTGTACAAACTTCCGCCACATGGGTAGTTTACACCGGACTGCATCTGGATCTGCGGATGTTTGTGCGTCGTCTAGGTCCTTATAAATTACTTCCCGTACGGCCAATTCCCTCAGGTACTGAATTCCCTTCTCCATGGTGGTCCACTTGCCTGGTAGACATACAAGTTCTTCCTTGAAGGGATACCTTTCCTGCACAGCTGACAGGAGACGCCTCCAGAGGCTGCGAGATCGTGCTCCATCTCCAATTGCTTTGTCAATACATGCGTCCCTAGCAAGGGATCCCAGCCGCCTGGCTTCCTTGCCCTCTAATTCCACATAATTGGCTCCCGTGTCCCAGCACCGGAGCAGCCAGGTGACAAGCTGCTCACCTATACAGCAACCAAAATCTTTTCGCACATCTCGTAGCTCACGCTGGTATAGAGTCCGGGTAGTTACTGTTGATTTTTCGACATCCTCATCCTCATCTTCAGTCTCCTGCACATTTGATGGCCCAGCCTCGTCTTCACTATGCCCAGACTTAGCAGAAGACTGTCTGCGTTCTAAACGACCTGAGCCTCTATACCATTTTTTCACCTTGTCTACAGGGGCAACTTGCACTGCTACAGCTCGTTTCTCTGACCCAGACACAGGGTCTGCCACAGGGGTTGGAATACCCTCTGCGGGGTCAACTTGCACTGCTACAGCTCGTTTCTCTGACCCAGCCACAGGAGTGGGAGCAGCTGCAGGAGCTGGAGCTGCTGCAGGGGCTGGAGTGGCTGCGGGAGCAGGAACTGGAGCGGCTGCAGGAGCTGGAGCTGGAGCGGCTGCAGGAGCTGGAGCGGCTGCAGGAGCTGGAGCTGGAGCGGCTGCAGGAGCTGGAGCTAGGTTGCTAGTAGCATCAATTGCAGCTCGATAGGCACAAGCCAGACCCCAGCAAGCTACAGTGATTTGTGTCACTTTGGAACTGCCAGAGTCATGACACCTTTTTTCAAGCATTCTGCCAGCTTTTTAGGATTTTGCAGTTGTTCAGGGGTGAATGTCCAAAACACTGGAGGTGACCACTGCTCTAGAAACCTGCCCATATCCTCCCACACTCCCTGCCACTCGCAACTATCCCGCCTCAAGACAGATCTCCGGATGAGATTCCTAAGTAGTTGTTTAACCCTCAACAAAACCTGAAGCGCATTCAGGAGACATAACAACAAGAGCAGGCTGGTCTGAGTATCCCAAGGATATTCAACATCTCGGAGAACCACCGTAACTAGCTCGGGGGATAAGAGGGTGGTGAAGGAGAAAGGGAGAGTGAACAGGGAGGGAAACATGTCTTCCCCTGTCCCCTTCACAGATTGGCTCCCTAACGAAAACAGGCAATAGGTGTAATTGCTAATAGTTTCCAAGATATGGTTTCCAAAGTATAGAGTCGACGTCAGTGCTGAGTACAAATACCAGGTTAGAGTCGTGACCAGATATTTCATCATTTCATAAGCCATTGTTACACCGCACAGTACCATAACAATCTTAAACCAGGGCCCGGAAAGGATAAACAGTGCAACAGGGAGCACATACAGAAAGTAACGCGCCATAAAACTCAATTTGGAAAACAGGCACAGCAGACCGGAGATTAAGGCAATCAACATCGTGACTAGCAACTATCAAGCAGGTCCAATACTTTTACCAATTTTAGTTTAACACACTCTGGTCAGATTTGTCGATATCTCAACCCTTCGGGCCCCACGTTGGGCGCCAAAAAGACTGTTGTGGTTTAACCCGGCTGGCAGCTAAACACCACACAGCCGTTCGCTCACCCTCCCCCCTCCCTCTCTGGGATGGGGGAGAGAAACGGGAAAGTGAAGCCGGTGAGTTGAGATAAAGACAGTTTATTAAGACAGGAATATAATAATAACAATAATAATAATAATAGTGATCATGATAATAGTATTAATAATAGTAATGTGTAAGAAACAAGTGATGCACAATGCAATGGCTCACCACCCGCTGACCGATGCCCAGCCTATCCCCGAGCAGCCGGCCCCCCACCCCGGCCAGCCACCCCTATATATTGTTTAGCATGACGTCAGATGGTATGGAATACCTCTGTGGCCAGTTGGGGTCAGCTGTCCTGGGTCTGTCCCCTCCCAGCTCCTGCTGCACCCCCAGCCTGCTCGCTGGCAGGACAGAGCAAGAAGCCGAAAAGTCCTTGGCCTGGTGTAAACACTGCTCTGCAACAATTAAAACATCAGCATGATATCAGCGCTCTTCTCACCCTAATCCAAAACATAGCACCCTACCAGCTACTATGAGCTACTTAACTCTGTCCTAACTGGAACCAGTACATGCCCTATCAGCTGCAGAGACAGAAGTGACCTCCCAGTCACTGCCCCAGTCCCCTTCCTCCTGCGGGGCAGGAGATCCTGAGGCAGGGCTGACCTCTCTCTAGCCCCCTCGATACCTGTTTTTAACTTTCTGGGTTAGAGATGAAATGCAGTTTTAGTGGGAGTGTTTGGAGTTCTGCTTGTGCTGTCAGGTCTGTGGCTAAGGTATGGACAAGCTCTGTGGTTTAGGGTTTTTTAGGTCTACCAAGGATACTACGGTTAAGTAGAGCATTTTAATGCTAGTGTTAAGGAAAGGGATCAGGATGAACAAGAGAGAAAATGGATTCCTGTCAGAGTGTTGTAGTAGCATTTAGGTTTAGGGATTAAAATTACTGGATCAAGAAAGGGAAGGGCCATACGTGACTGTTTTAAGTCAGTGTTACTGCAGCATCAACATTACATGACCCCTCTTACCTCTACGAAATCATTAATTTCTGCTGACCAAGCTCTGCTTCCTACCCCAAAATCTCACATCTCTCTTGTCCAGGCTGCTCCTGACCTCCCCATATCTTATTGGGATCAGCTTTCTGATGACATTCATGATCCCAGAGTATCTGTCTCACCTCTGTTAGCTACTCTAGTCTTGAGACAGTAGTAGTCAGGAGGGAAAAGGGCACAAGGTCTTTAGGAGCATCCTGCACAATGTGCCCATCAGCTCTGCACCTCCACAAAACTGCGCTTCCTACCTACAAGTTTTGTTTCCAGAATGGCTTCTATGGTCCAGGGTTCCTTTTTCCAGGCCCTCACGCATGGTTTTGTTTCGGATGTGCAGGGATGGGATAAGGAAAGCCAAGGCATGAATGGAACTGAGCTTATCAAGTGAAGCAAAGAATAACAGGAAGAGATTCTACAGATACATGGCTCAGAAAAGAAAGGCCAAGGAGGGTGTACCCCCTCTGATGGATGAGAAGGGTGAACTGGTAATGACAGACATGGAGAAGGCTGAGGGACTCAGCAACGTCTTCTCCTCAGTCTTCCCTGCCAGTCAGGCTTCCCAAGTCTTTCATTTCCCTGAACCCAGAGATGGAGGCTGGGGGTCAAAGTCCCACCTGCTGTAAGTGAAGAGCAGGTTTGAGACCACCTGATGAAACTCAACAAGTACAAGTCCATGGGGCATGATAACTTGCACTCCAGGTCCTGAGGGAACTGGCCGATGTAGTTGCCAAGCCTCTCTCCATCCTATTTGAAGAGTTCTGGCAGTCGGGTGAAGTCCATGGTGACTGAGAAAAGGAAAACATCACTCCCCTTTTTAAAAAGGGTAGAAAGGAGGATCCAAGGAACTAGAGAACGGTGAACCTCACTTCTGTGCCTGGTAAGATCATGGAAAAGATCCTCCTGGAATCAATGTCAATGCACATGCAAGAGAAAGAGGTGATCCGAGACACCCAGCATGGCTTCACCAAAGGGTAAATCATGCTGGCCCAATTTGATGGCTTTCTACAATGGAGTGACTACATCAGACGACAAGGGAAGACCGAGTGATGTCATCTACTTGGAATTGTGATGTCACTGTCCGCCATGACATCCTGGTCTCCAAATTGGAGGGATACACATTTGATGGGTGCGCCATTGAGTGGATAAAGGTTTGGCTTGAAGGTCACACGCAGAGAGTCATGGTCAATATCTCTATGTCCAAGTGGAGGCTGGTTATGAGTGGCGTCCCTCAGGGGTATATCCTGAGACCGGTACTGTTTAATATCTTTATCAATGACAGGGATAGTGGGATAAAGTGCACCCTCAGCAAGTGTGCAGATGACACCAAGCTGAGTGGTGTAGTTGATGCAACAGAGGAAGGGATGCCATCCAAAGGGTCCTGGACGAGCTTGAAATTTGGGCCCATGTTAACCTAAGGAGGGTCAAGAAGTCCAAGTGCAAGGTGCTGCACGTGGGCCGGGGAAATCCCAGACATGGGGATAGGCTGGGAGAAGAACTCATTGAGAGCAGCCCTGCAGAGAAGGACTTGGGGGTTCTGCTGGATGAAAAGTTTGAAATGAGCCAGCAGTGTGTGCTGGCAGCCCAGAAGGCCAAGTGCATCCTGGGCTGCATCAAGACAGGAGTGGCCAGCAGATAGAGGCAGGTGACTGTCCCCCTCTGCTCTGCCCTTGTGAGGCCTCACCTGGAGTACTGTGTCCAGGTTTGGGGCCACCAGCACAAGAAGGATGTGGAGCACCTACAGCACATCTAGAGGAGGGCTCCAAAGATGATCAGAGGGCTGGAGCACCTCACCTGTGAAGACAGGCTGAAGGAGTTAGGTTTGTTCAGCCTGGAGAAGAGGAGGCTCCAGGGAGACCTCCTTGCAGCTTTTCAATCCTTAAAGGGGTCTTTTAAAAACAATGGAGAAGGACTCTTTACTCAGGTAGATAATGACAGGAGGATGTGGGAATGGTCTTTTAGATTTAGACTAGACATCAGTAGGAAAATCTTCAGTGTAAGGGTAGTGAGGTACTGGAACAGGTTGCCCAGAGAAGTTGTGGATGCCCCGTCCCTGGAGGTGTTCAAGGCCAGGCTGGATGAGGCCTTGTCCAACCTGATCTAGTGGGTGGAATCTGGGGGGAGTTCAGTTAGATGATCTGTAAGGTCCCTTCCAACACAAACCATTCTACGATTCTATGATACTAGGATGAAAATTAACTGAATCCTAACCAAAACCAGGACACAAATAGCCTAAGGGCAAGACATCTCTGTGTGTATATCAAAAGAGAGGATAGATGGTGATAGTTATTTAGAAAGTGTCAGACCTGAGTATGACATAGGAACAATGGTATGGAGTCAGGGGTGGATATAGTCTGAGTTTTAGCTGGGATAGACTTAATTTTTCTTCCAAGGAGCTGGGGGTCAAGGTGCAGCACCTTGCACTTGGACTTGTTGACCCTCCTTATGTTAGCTGGGGGTCAAGGCCTGGCCCTTGTGCGTGGTGAAACACATCCAGCTTTTCTTCACATCAAGGTCACCTTCACATTGCCTTTGTCTCCTTGTCCTCACTGCCTCCAATGCTCTGCTCTAACGAGCTCCAAGGGAGGCTGTGTCAGGGCTGGCCCTCAGGGGGACACTGCAGGAAACTTGCCTCTGACTTGGACTTGTTGAGAGATGTCTTCAATTGTCTCTCAGTGCCTGAGCTTCGTGGGCTCCTCCCCAAAGCCCCCCAAGGGGGGATTCCAATGCCTTGGGCTGGGCGTCTGGTGCTGAGCTGGGCCGGGCTCCTGGGACAGAGAGAGCTCGTGGCAAGAGGGCCCTGGTGCAGAGAGGCAGCTGTGCCCAGGAGCAGCTCCTGTGCACAGCGCAGCAGGGCTGGGGGCTCTGACCGCAGCTGGCACGGGGACAGGAGAGAAGGAGAGAGGGCTTGGAGGCAATTGGCAGTAGGAGGATGCTGAGAGCTGCCTGCAGGAGAAATCTGCACAGCCCTTGACAAGGTACGTCTCTGGCTGCAGGGCCATGCAGCTGCACGTCCTGGAAGGGTCTCCTGCTGGGTCTTGTTGCTGGGAGGGCAGTGGGCAATGCAGTAGGCTTTGGGGGTCCTGCTGGATGGCACTGTGAGGTGAGGAAGTCTGGCAGAAGCCCCTTTGAGTGTCAGAACCCAGCTGCCCCTGGTCAGCCAAGAGTGGGTGGCCAAGCCTCCTTCAGACACTGCAGGGGATGCAGACGGTATATTGGGACGCCCCAGCTTGCGGATATTCATGTCTGTCTGTGGGGCATCCTCCTGGCCTGCAGGCTGCTCTCCAGCAGGATGCAGCTCTCTCGTGGCATCCTTGTGTTATCCAGGTGCCCCAAGGAGGAGACACCTCCGTGCTAAGGCCATGTCCGTGCTGCTGGATGGCTGTCTGTGGGCAGCTGGAGTGAGGCCTCTGCAGCCCTGGATAGGAGGGAAGAGCTGAGATCCTGCTCAGGCACCAAGAGACAAGGTGAGAATTCTGTCCAGATGAACTGGGACTGGGGCTTCTCTGCTTTAAGCAGTCTCCACTTATTGGGAAACACAAGAGTGTGATCACTGTCCTAAGCATAGGAATATTTGCCTTGCTGTACATTGGTTGCATGAGTTCTTTGGAACAACACTGCAAAGTTTATAGATCTCATAAGTGGATTGAACTTGAGTTTCCCCTGTGTTCCTGCTACCAGCCTGCTGCACAGCAGGAAGGACTCCTCTGGAGCCCACAGCAGCCCCTGCTCCCAGTGCCATTCTCAGCCAGCACCAGCCGCAGCTCAAGCAGGAGAGCTGCAGAAAGGTTCTCCTGCAAAGAGAGAGGGTTGGGATGAGAGTGCTGTAAGACCTGCAACAGGTTTTCCTCAGAGAAGTCTGTTCTAAACGTTTTCTGCCTTCTCCTTTTCAACAGACAACAGTGTCCAGAGTAAGCAAATGGCCAACAGCAGCTCTGTGAGCGAGTTCCTCCTGCTGGCATTTGCAGACACGCGGGAGCTGCAGCTCCTGCACTTCGGGCTCTTCCTGGGCATCTACCTGGCTGCCCTCCTGGGCAACGGCCTCATCCTCACCGCCGTAGCCTGCGACCACCGCCTCCACACCCCCATGTACTTCTTCCTCCTCAACCTCGCCCTCCTCGACCTGGGATCCATCTCCACCACTCTCCCCAAAGCCATGGCCAATGCCCTCTGGGACACCAGGGCCATCTCCTATCAAGGGTGTGCTGTCCAAGTCCTCTTTTTAGTCTTCTTGCTTGGAGCAGAGTATTCCCTTCTCACCGTCATGGCCTACGACCGCTACGCTGCCATCTGCAAGCCCCTGCACTACGGGAGCCTCGTGGGCAGCAGAGCTTGTGCCCAGATGGCAGCAGCTGCCTGGGGCAGTGGCTTTCTCAATGCTGTCCTGCACACGGCCACTACCTTTTCCCTGCCCCTCTGCCAAGGCAATGCTGTGGACCAGTTCTTCTGTGAAATCCCCCAGATCCTCAAGCTCTCCTGCTCAGATGCCTACCTCAGGGAACTTGGGGCACTTGTGTGTAGTGTTTCTTTATTTTTTGGTTGCTTTATTTTCATTGTGCTGTCCTATGTGCAGATCTTCAGGGCTGTGCTGAGGATGCCCTCTGAGAAGGGCAGGCACAAAGCCTTTTCCACGTGCCTCCCTCACCTGGCCGTGGTCTCCCTGTTTGTCAGCACCGTCATGTTTGCCTACCTGAAGCCCTCCTCCATCTCTTCCCCATCCCTGGACCCGCTGGTGGCAGTTCTGTACTCAGTGGTGCCTCCAGCAGTGAACCCCCTCATCTACAGCATGAGGAACAAGGAGCTCAAGGATGTGCTCTGGAAATTGATAACTAGATGAGTTTCGGAAGCAATAAATTTCCATTCTACGTCTGCAGATGACTAATAATGTCAATGACTACAAGAATATTATTAACTAATATTATATATATAATTATTTTTTGTGTGTTTCTGTATTTATGAATGTTTTCATTACAGGACTTTGTTTTAATGCAGCTAAAGTTGCCCATTAAAATATGATTCCTCTCATTTCTTTTACAGTATGTACCTGTTGAGTATAGCTCAGAGACTCTGTATATGAGGAGACCGTTTCTCTGTGAACATAAACAAAGTGAAGGAGCCTGCACTGCCTTCCTTGTGTGACGTCCTTCCTCTGAGAGCTGCTCTGGCTCTGCAGGGGCAGTGCCATGTGCAGGGCTGCAGAGGAAAAGAGTCCCATCCCAGCAGCACGGCCAGGGAGCACCAGCGCTTGGGGCATGCCGAGCTGCTCTCTTGCCACTGCCCCCCTCTGGTGCTGAGCCCTGCTGGTGGGCTCAGGCCCGGCTGCTCCTGTAGCTTGGTGCCAGTGCTGCTGTGGGGCTGTGCTGGGACTGCAGGCAGGGACAGGCAGTGGGCACGGCAGTGGCACAGCCAGCCTGCGCTGCAGCACTTCCCTCCTAAGGGGGGATCTCCTCCAAGGTGGACTGACCACAGCTGAAGGGCTCAGTCTGCTGTGAGCAGGCAGAGGAGAGCTCTGCAGCCCCAGGGCACGCAGCAGCCCCAGCCAAGGAGTCTGGCGAGTGATTTGACTGCAAGGTCCCTCCTGCCCTAGCACCTCCCAGAACTGGCACGGCACTGGCTCCTGTGTGTCAGAGAGGCTGGGAGCCCAGGAGCTGTGCCATGGGCTGGAAGGATCACAACCAGATCACTTCTACCTGGGCAGATTCTGGGCCAAAAAGGGGGTGTTTTGTAGGTGTGGTATTACGAGGGCAGTGGTGCCTCAGAAGCTCCAAGTCCAGTAGGAAGCTGATGGCTGTTAAGTGGCCGGTGAGGTGACTTTTTTCTGAAGCAGCTGACAGGTCATCCCTTGACTCCCGGCTGGGATCAGTGCCTTTAGGCTCACATCTGCTGGTCTCCATGATAGGCCAGCAGATGCATCTGCTCTGCACACAGT
Source organism: Anser anser (assembly GCF_964211835.1). NCBI lineage: Eukaryota > Metazoa > Chordata > Aves > Anseriformes > Anatidae > Anser > Anser anser. The sequence continues at coordinate 77,672 of NW_028154073.1, read as the reverse complement.
TTGTGAGACCCTCTCTTCCTAAGTAGCTGGTAGGCCCCATAGAGGAAGAGGTCTTAAATAGGTGTTGTCATGTCAGAGGTATCCGCTTTTGCCTGATCTCATCCTTCAGGTTTGCTTTTGTGGAGGTGCAGAGCTGCTGGGCACGTTGTGCAGGGTGCTCCTACAGCCTTTGTGTGCTTCTCCATGCTGGCTTGGGAGCTGCTTCTTTCTCAGGAGCAGAGTAGCCAACCAAGGTGAGACAGATACTCTGAGTTCATGAAAGCCATCAGAAAGCTGCCCCTAAGAAGATGACTGATATGGGGAAGTCAGGAGAAGCCTGGCCAGGAGAGATGTGAGATTTGGGGGAGGGAAGAAGATCTTGGCCAGCAGAAGCTAATGATTTTGGAGAGGTAAGAATGCTCAGGTAATGTCGATCCCACAATAACGCAGACTTAAAGCAGTCATGTGAGGCCCTGTTTTAACCTGTAACATTAATACCTAAATCGAAATGCCACTCCACACCCTGACAGGAATCCACTGCTCTAATTTTTGACCACAATATCCCTTGAAGCCAAAATTAGTCATAACACCATTTCCATTACCTTTACTCTCTTGCTCACCCTGATCCCTGCCCTTAACATTAGCATTTAAATGCTCTAATAAAATCTAGTATTCTTGCAGACCTAAACAAAATGCTAAACCAAAGAGCTTGCCCATATCCTAACCACAGATCTGACACCCCAAGCCCAACACCAAACCCTCCCACTCAATAGTTCCTTAAGCTCTCACCTAGAAATGTTCTCCGTAGTCCCTAATGCCATACATGAACAACTAACATCCAAACCCTGTCCTCCTGTGCATTAACAACTTCACCTCCAACCACTCACCTAACTCTTAACTTTAGGTTCTTTTTCCCTTGGGGTAAGGCAGGAACCGTGAGGATGTCGTGCATTCACATGGCATTCAGAGATGGATGTGAGGGGCCATGGATCTGATCAGCTTGTGGGCCACAAGGAGGAGATGGGTGGGAATGCTCTGATGAGCTCAGCTCTGCCTCAGGATCTCCTGCCCCAGCAGGAGGAATGGGACTGGGGCAGTGACTGGGAGGTCACTTCTGTCTCTGCAGCTGATAGGGCAGCAGCAGGAACGTGTCACGCAAAGGGACTGTGAGGCCCCTTGTGTCTGGAGGTGGCAGGTCACCCTTGGCTTCTCCCTGGGATGTGCACTTTGGGGCTGACATCTGCCAGTGGCCCTGCTAGGCCAGCAGAAGGCCCCTGCTTGGCATGCTGCCTGTGGGATCCCCTCTGCCTCCATCCCCAGGAGGACCCAGACACAAAGAAGGCCCGCAGAGGGCTTGTCCTGTCCCTCCTGCTTGAGTCCAGGACTGGACAGCAGGAGGCACAAGGCTTGGCTGTGTCTAGCCAAGAAGCTGCAAGGCCAGCAGCAGGCCCAGGCCTTGGGAGATGCTGCTGAGGTGACTTCTGTCTGCTTGGCTGACAGGCCGCAAGGAGCCTGATGGCTTGGGATGCCTGCTTCAGGAGTGGTTTCCACCCTGATGGAGCTTTCTTTGGTATTAGGAAAGAGCAGGAGAGAGAAACTGCCACAAAGTGCACCTTGGAAGGTTGGCACTGGCCACATAGAGGAAAAAATATCCCTCAAAGTGTAGTGCTGTAGTGACAGAGGTCACCCAAAGAGTATCTGTGATCACACCATGGCTTTGAGTTTCAAGGAAAGCTGGTTAAGGTTGAAGAGACATGGGTGAGATGATGGAAATGCCGGGATGAGAGCAAGGTGGTGGACAGAGATGGGTGTCTGCAGGCTTCAAGGAAATAGGGCAAAGTGTGGGACAGCATAGGAAAGCCTGCAGAGGAGAAGGCAGAGGGTGCTGGCAGGAATGGAAGGCCCCAACAGCCCTGACGTTTTTGTCCCTTTGGCTAGAGCTTGTGAGGAGACGAGATAGAGTCATTGCAATGGGGCCTCACTGCTTCCTTGATACCCTGTGCAGGGGTGGGGAGGTGTCATGATGAAGTTCTTCTCGTGGCATCACACTGCCCACCACATCATACAGACCCCAAGAAGAGCCCTGAGCCAGACGGGGGGGTGCAGGATCTCCCCTCCCAGTGGCTGGGGTCAGGCCTTGGCCCTTCTGCTTCACCAAAACCAACCAAGACTTTTCTCAGCACAGCGCTTTGCCTGTCTGCAATCATGGCCTCCAATGATCTGCCCTAACAAGTCCCTGGGGAGGCTTTGTTAGGAACAGCCCTCAGTGGGGCCCATTAATACTCCAAGTCACTTCAACATTTCCTTCTGACTTTACCTTCTCAAGCAGTTGCATCATTCTCCTCTCAGTACCTGAGCTTCATAGACTGAGCACCAAAATACACCATGGAACTCATTAAAATGCATAACGTCCTAAGCAGACATATCTCTCCCAGAATTTTCTTCATGTCTTCAAGACTTGTACAGCTAATTGGAGAGCTTTCATAGTGTAGTTAAGGAGGAAGATATCAAGAAGCACCTGAAAAAAATCTTTTCTCATCTTAAAGGATGTGTTTAGTGGAATTTCAGTTTGGAGCATTATTCTCTAACTGATACTGATCCAGGGTGTCTCCTTTGGAGACCTGCACAGGGAGGAAAAACAGACTCTTGAGGTCTGACACTGCATGGAGAACCTTGCTCCTCACCACCGCAGTCCTGACATTTCTCTCTTTGGCGCTTGCATCACTTCTCCTTCCACCAGACTTTGGCACAGAGGTCTGCAGCTGGATGTTACAGCTCCTTTGCACCAGCTCCCTCCTGCTTGCCTTAGAGACCTGGATGCACACAGGCGCAGAAGGGTTTCTCCTCATTTCAAACCAAACAACAGGAAAACATGCAGAAATCTTCCAAAAGCAAAGCAAGCTCCTCATCCTGTATGCCTCCTGTGAGGTTTATGTTCCCAAAAGGATGACTGTACAAGAAGTCTTCTATACTGATAGACCTGAAATTATTAGTTAAGATTAGAACTAATCCATATGATATTAATTCAATGATAAATGATGATGAGCTTTCTAAGGACACAGTTAGGCAGACTGCAGATAGCTGGGCAAGCTTCAACTCCCTGAAGCTCAAAGCAGCACCTGGGTTGGTGAGGGCGGTCTGAGTGATCCAGGATGTCCTGGTTCCAGTTAGGACAGAGTTAAGTAGCTCATAGTAGCTGGTAGGGTGCTATGTTTTGGATTAGGATGAGAAGAGCGCTGATAACATGCTGATGTTTTAATTGTTGCAGAGCAGTGTTTACACCAGGCCAAGGACTTTTCGGCTTCTCGCTCTGTCCTGCCAGCGAGCAGGCTGGGGGTGCAGCAGGAGCTGGGAGGGGACAGACCCAGGACAGCTGACCCAAACTGGCCAAAGGGGTATTCCATACCATCTGGTGTCATGCTAAACAATATATAGGGGTGGCTGGCCGGGGTGGGGGGCCGGCTGCTCGGGGATAGGCTGGGCATCGGTCAGCGGGTGGTGAGCAATTGCATTGTGCATCACTTGTTTTCTTACACATTATTATTGTTAATACTATTACCATTATCACTATTATTATTATTATTGTTATTATTATTTTCCTGTCTTAATAAACTGTCTTTATCTCAACTCACCGGCTTCACTTTCCCGTTTCTCTCCCCCATCCCAGAGAGGGAGGGGGGAGGGTGAGCGAACGGCTGTGTGGTGTTTAGCTGCCAGCCGGGTTAAACCACAACAGTCCTTTTGGCGCCCAACATGGGGCCCGAAGGGTTGAGATATTGACAAATCTGACCAGAGTGTGTTAAACTAAAATTGGTATAAGTATTGGACCTGCTTAATAGTTGCTAGTCACGATGTTGATTGCCTTAATCTCCAGTCTGCTGTACCTGTATTCCAAATTGAGTTTTATGGTGCGTTACTTTCTGTATGTGCTCCCTGTTGCACTGTTTATCCTTTCCGGGCCCTGGTTTAAGATTGTTATGGTACTGTGCGGTGTAACAATGGCTTATGAAATGATGAAATATCTGGTCACGACTCTAACCTGGTATTTGTACTCAGCACTGACGTCGACTCTATACTTTGGAACCCAAATCTCGGAAACTATTAGCAATTACACCTATTGCCTGTTTTCGTTAGGGAGCCAATCTGTGAAGGGGACAGGGGAAGACATGTTTCCCTCCCTGTTCACTCTCCCTTTCTCCTTCACCACCCTCTTATCCCCCGAGCTAGTTACGGTGGTTCTCCGAGATGTTGAATATCCTTGGGATACTCAGACCAGCCTGCTCTTGTTGTTATGTCTCCTGAATGCGCTTCGGGTTTTGTTGAGGGTTAAACAACTACTTAGGAATCTCATCCGGAGATCTGTCTTGAGGCGGGATAGTTGCGAGTGGCAGGGAGTGTGGGAGGATATGGGCAGGTTTCTAGAGCAGTGGTCACCTCCAGTGTTTTGGACATTCACCCCTGAACAACTGCAAAATCCTAAAAAGCTGGCAGAATGCTTGAAAAAAAGGTGTCATGACTCTGGCAGTGCCAAAGTGACACAAATCACTGTAGCGTGCTGGGGTCTGGCTTGTGCCTATCGAGCTGCAATTGATGCTACTAGCAACCTAGTGACAGCTCCTGCAGCCGCTCCAGCTCCAGCTCCTGCAGCCGCTCCAGCTGCAGCTCCTGCAGCTGCCCCAGCCCCTGCAGCCGCTCCAGCTCCTGCAGCCGTTCCAGTTCCAGCTCCTGCAGCCGCTCCAGCTCCTGCAGCCGCTCCAGTTCCAGCTCCTGCAGCTACTCCAGCTCCAGCTCCTGCAGCCGCTCCAGCTCCTGCAGCCGTTCCGGCTCCTGCAGCCGCTCCAGCTGCAGCTCCTGCAGCTGCTCCAGCTCCAGCCCCTGCAGCCGCTCCAGCTCCTGCAGCTGCCCCAGCTCGTGCAGCTGCTCCCACTTCTGTGGCTGGGTCAGAGAAATGAGCTGTAGCAGTGCAAGTTGACCCCGCAGAGGGTATTCCAACCCCTGTGGCAGACCCTGTGTCTGGGTCAGAGAAACGAGCTGTAGCAGTGCAAGTTGACCCCGCAGAGGGTATTCCAACCCCTGTGGCAGACCCTGTGTCTGGGTCAGAGAAACGAGCTGTAGCAGTGCAAGTTGCCCCTGTAGACAAGGTGAAAAAATGGTATAGAGGCTCAGGTCGTTTAAAACGCAGACAGTCTTCTGCTAAGTCTGGGTGTAGTGAAGACGAGGCTGGGCCATCAAAGGTGCAGGAGACTGAAGATGAGGATGAGGATGTCGAAAAATCAACAGTAACTACCCGGACTCCATACCAGCCATCAAAGGTGCAGGAGACTGAAGATGAGGATGAGGATGTCGGAAAATCAACAGTAACTACCCGGACTCTACACCGGCCATCAAAGGTGCAGAAGACTGAAGATGAGGATGAGGATGTCGAAAAATCAACAGTAATTACCCGGACTCTATACCAGCGTGAGCTACGAGATGTGCGAAAAGATTTTGGTCGCTGTATAGGCGAGCAGCTTGTCACCTGGCTGCTCCGGTGCTGGGACACGGGAGCCAATTATGTGGAATTGGAGGGCAAGGAAGCCAGGCGGCTGGGATCCCTTGCTAGGGACGCATGCATTGACAAAGCAATTGGAGATGGAGCACGATCTCGCAGCCTCTGGAGGCGTCTCCTGTCAGCTGTGAAGGAAAGGTATCTCTTCAAGGAAGAACTTGTATGTTTACCAAGCAAATGGACCACCATGGAGAAGGGAATTCAGTACCTGAGGGAATTGGCCGTACGGGAAGTAATTTATAAGGACCTAGACGACGCACAAACATCCGCAGATCCAGATGCAGTCCGGTGTACACTACCCATGTGGCGGAAGTTTGTACGGAGTGCCCCATCATCATATGCCAACTCATTGGCAATACTAGCCTGGAAAACGGAGGAGAATCCCACAGTGAATGAAGTGACTAAAATACTCCGGCAGTACGAAGGAAATCTCTCCTCTTCCCTAAAGGCCTGTGTCTCAGCTGTGGAGAAACTCTCTGAAGAGGTCCACCAACTTAAAGAGAATTTATCTTCCCCTCCACCTGAACGAACCAGTGTCCACCAGCTAAAAGAGAATGCTTTAGAGAAACTTTCTGAAAAGATCCACCAACTTGAAGAAAGATTATCTTCCCCTTCACCTGAACGAACCAGTGTCCACCAGCTAAAAGAGAATGCTTTGGAGAAACTTTCTGAAAAGATCCACCAACTTGAAGAAAGATTATCTTCCCCTTCACCTGAACGAACCAGTGTCCACCAGCTAAAAGAGAATGCTTTGGAGAAACTTTCTGAAAAGATCCACCAACTTGAAGAGAGATTATTTTCCTCCCCACCTGTACAAACCAGTGTCTCAGCTATTAGGGGTAAACGTTCATCTATGCAAGGAAGACAATATGGTGGGCACACACACCGCGCCACCCTGTGGTTTTACCTATGTGACCATGGAGAGGACATGAGAAAATGGGATGGAAAATCTACTGCGACCCTAGAGGCACGGGTACGTGAATTGCAAAGGAAAACAATTGGGAAAAAGGAGTTCTCTGAAAGGTTTGCTGCTCCAACTTCCAGCAGGCAGTCCTTTAAACACAGAAATGAAGATTCTGACCAGGACTAGAGGGGCCCTGCCTCCAGCCAGGGGGAGGAAAGGGACAATCGAGTTTATTGGACTGTGTGGATTCGATGGCCTGGCACGTCAGACGCACAGAAGTATAAGGCTTTGGTAGACACCGGTGCACAATGTACTCTAATGCCATCAAGCTATAAAGGGCCAGAGCCCATCTGTATTTATGGTGTGACGGGGGGATCCCAGCAGTTAACTGTATTGGAGGCTGAAGTGAGTCTAACCGGTAATGAGTGGCAAAAGCACCGTATTGTGACTGGCCCAGATGCTCCGTGCATCCTTGGCATAGACTATCTTAGAAGAGGATATTTCAAGGACCCAAAAGGGTTCCGCTGGGCTTTTGGCATAGCTGCTTTGGAGACAGAGGACATTAAACAGTTGTCTACCTTGCCTGGTCTCTCAGAGGACCCTTCTGTTGTGGGGTTGCTGAGGGTTGAAGAACAGCAAGTGCCGATCGCTACCACAACTGTGCACCGGCGGCAATATCGCACCAACCGAGACTCCCTGAGTCCCATCCATAAGCTAATTCGTCAACTGGAGAGCCAAGGAGTGATCAGCAAGACTCATTCACATTTTAATAGTCCCATATGGCCAGTGCGAAAGTCTAATGGTGAGTGGAGACTAACAGTGGACTATCGTGGCCTGAACGAAGTCACGCCACCACTGAGTGCTGCAGTGCCGGACATGCTAGAACTCCAGTATGAACTGGAATCAAAGGCAGCCAAGTGGTATGCCACAATTGATATCGCTAATGCATTTTTCTCCATCCCTCTAGCAGCACAGTGCAGGCCACAGTTTGCTTTCACTTGGAGGGGAGTCCAATATACTTGGAATCGGCTGCCCCAGGGGTGGAAACACAGCCCTACCATTTGCCATGGACTGATCCAGTCTGCGCTGGAGCAGGGGGAAGCTCCTGAACACCTGCAGTACATCGATGACATCATTGTGTGGGGTGACACTGCAGAAGAAGTTTTCGAGAAAGGGAAGAAAATAGTCCAAATCCTTCTGAAGGCCGGTTTTGCCATAAAACAGAATAAAGTTAAAGGACCTGCACGAGAGATCCAGTTTTTAGGAATTAAATGGCAAGATGGACGTCGTCAAATCCCAATGCATGTGATCAACAAGATAACAGCTATGTCTCCACCAACTAGCAAAAAAGAAACACAAACTTTCCTAGGTGTCGTGGGGTTTTGGAGAATGCATATTCCAAATTACAGTCTGATTGTAAACCCGCTCTACCAAGTAACCCGTAAGAAGAATGCTTTTGAATGGGGCCCTGAGCAACGACAAGCCTTTGAACAAATTAAGCAGGAAATAGTTCATGCAGTAGCCCTCGGGCCAGTCCGAACAGGACCAGATGTAAAGAATGTGCTCTACACCGCAGCCGGAGAGAATGGTCCCACCTGGAGCCTCTGGCAGAAAGAACCTGGGGAAGCTCGAGGTCGACCCCTGGGGTTTTGGAGTCGGGGATACAGAGGATCTGAGGCCCGCTATACTCCAACTGAAAAGGAGATATTGGCAGCATATGAAGGAGTTCGATCTGCTTCGGAAGTGGTCGGTACTGAAGCGCAGCTCCTCCTGGCACCCCGACTGCCGGTACTAGGCTGGATGTTCAAAGGAAGGGTCCCCTCTACGCATCATGCAACTGATGCTACATGGAGCAAGTGGGTTGCACTGATTACTCAGCGGGCTCGAATAGGAAACCCCAGTCGCCCAGGAATCTTGGAGGTGATTATGGACTGGCCAGAAGGCAAATACTTTGGGATATCATCAGAGGAGGAGGTGGTTCGTGCTGAAGAAGCCCCCCTGTACAACAAGCTACCGGAAAATGAGAAGAAATATGCCTTGTTCACTGACGGGTCCTGTCGTATTGTGGGAAAGCATCGGAGATGGAAAGCTGCTGTATGGAGTCCTACACGACGAGTTGCAGAAGCTGCTGAGGGAGAAGGTGAATCGAGTCAGTTTGCAGAAGTAAAAGCCATTCAGCTGGCTTTAGATATTGCTGAACGAGAAAAGTGGCCAGTTCTCTATCTCTATACTGATTCATGGATGGTAGCAAATGCCCTGTGGGGGTGGTTATAGCAATGGAAGCAGAACAATTGGCAGCGCAGGGGCAAGCCCATCTGGGCTGCGGCATTGTGGCAAGATATTGCTGCCTGGGTAGAGAACCTGGTTGTAAAGGTACGCCATGTAGATGCTCATGTGCCCAAGAATCGGGCTACTGAAGAACACCAAAACAACCAGCAGGTGGATCAGGCTGCTAAGATTGAAGTGGCTCAGGTGGACCTGGACTGGCAACATAAAGGTGAATTATTTATAGCCCGATGGGCCCATGACACCTCAGGCCATCAAGGTAGAGATGCAACCTACAGATGGGCTCGTGATCGAGGGGTGGACCTGACCATGGACACTATAGCACAGGTTATTCATGACTGTGAAACATGTGCTGCAATCAAGCAAGCCAAACGGTCAAAGCCTCTTTGGTATGGAGGACGATGGCTGAAATATAAATATGGAGAGGCCTGGCAGACTGATTACATCACACTCCCTCAAACCCGCAACGGCAAGCGCCACGTACTTACAATGGTGGAAGCAACCACCGGATGGCTGGAAACATATCCTGTGCCCCATGCCACCGCCCGGAACACTCTCCTGGGCCTTGAAAAGCAAGTCCTATGGCGACATGGCACCCCAGAGATAACTGAGTCAGACAACGGGACTCATTTCCGAAACAACCTTATAGACACTTGGGCCAAAGAACATGGTATTGAGTGGGTGTATCACATCCCCTATCATGCACCAGCCTCTGGAAAAGTTGAACGATACAATGGACTGTTGAAGACTACACTGAAAGCAATGGGTGCTGGGACATTCCAAAATTGGGATACACATTTGGCAAAGGCCACCTGGTTAGTCAATACCAGGGGATCTGCCAACCGAGCTGGACCTGCCCAATCAAACCTGTTACGCACTGTAGAAGGGGATAAAGTTCCTGTAGTGCACGTAAGAAACATGCTGGGTAAAACAGTCTGGGCTACTCCTGCCTCAGGAAAAGGCAAACCCATTCGTGGGATTGCTTTTCTCAGGGACCTGGATGCACTTGGTGGGTAATGCAAAAGAATGGGGAGGTCCGGTGTGTACCTCAAGGGGATTTGATACTGGGTGAGAATAGCCCATGAGTTGAATTGTAGTATGTTAATTATTATATAATAATGTATGTCATCACTACCATGATTGCTATATATCATAGATGAAAATGGTGATTAATTAGAATGTATTGGACAGAGTGTAACCTGAGCATGACATAAATGGTATGGAATAAGGGGTGGATATCTGTCCTGGTTCCAGTTAGGACAGAGTTAATTTTCCTCCTAGTAGCTGGTAGGGTGCTATGTTTTGGATTAGGATGAGAAGAGCGCTGATAACATGCTGATGTTTTAATTGTTGCAGAGCAGTGTTTACACCAGGCCAAGGACTTTTCGGCTTCTCGCTCTGTCCTGCCAGCAGGCAGGCTGGGGGTGCAGCAGGAGCTGGGAGGGGACAGACCCAGGACAGCTGACCCAAACTGGCCAAAGGGGTATTCCATACCCTCTGGCGTCATGCTAAACAATATATAGGGGTGGCTGGCCGGGGTGGGGGGCCGGCTGCTCGGGGATAGGCTGGGCATCGGTCAGCGGGTGGTAAGCAATTGCATTTTGCATCACTTGTTTCTTACACATTATTATTATTAATACTATTATCATTATCACTATTATTATTATTGTTATTATTATTTTCATGTCTTAATAAACTGTCTTTATCTCAACTCACCGGCTTCACTTTCCCGTTTCTCTCCCCCATCCCAGAGAGGGAGGGGGGAGGGTGAGCGAACGGCTGTGTGGTGTTTAGCTGCCAGCCGGGTTAAACCACAACAGAGGAGTAATGAGAATCTTCATCCTCCATTGGTTGTGGGGGGAAACATAGGTAAAGGTGATGAGTAAAATGCTGAGGTTTTTATTGCTTCCTTTGCCTCATTCTCCAGCAGCAAGAACAGTTGTTCCCCTGGTACTCAGACTCCTGAGCTGGTACATAGGGACAGCGAGTGGCATGAAGCCCTCATAATCCATGAGGAAAAGTTTTGAGACCTGCTACTCCACTTAGATGTACGCAAGTCTATGGGGCCAGATGGGATCCACGTGTTGGTACTGAGGGAGCTGGCAGAAGTGCTCACCAGGCCGCTTTCCATCATTTATCAGCAGACCTGGCTATCAGGCAAGGTCCCAGTTGACTGGCGACTAGCCAATGTGACGGCCACCTACAAGAAGGGGCAGAAGGAGGATCTGGGGAACTACAGGCCTGTCAGTCTGATCTCGGTGCTGGGGAAGCTCATGGAGACGATTATCTTGAGTACCACCACGTAACACTTCCAGGACCACCAGGTGACCAGGCCCAGTCAGCATGAGTTTACCAAAGCCAGGTCCTGCTTGACAAATCTGATCTCCTTCTAAGTCAAGGTGATGTGCTCAGTGGAGAAGAGAAAGGCTGTGGATGTGGTCTACCCAGACCTCAGTAAGGCTTTTGAAACTGCTTCCTCCAGCATTCTCCTGAGGAAACTGGCTGCTCAAGGCCAGGAGGGATGTATGCTTTCTTGGGTTAAAAATTGGCTGTATCTTCTTTTTCAATAATTTCATCAGTGATCTGGATGAAGGGATCGAGTGCACCCTCAGTAAGCTTGCAGACGACACCAAGTTAGATGCAAGTGTAGATCGACTCAAGGGTAGGAGGGCTCTGCAGAGGGATCTGGATAGGCTGCACCCATGGGCTGAGGTCAACTGTATGAAGTTCAACAAGGCCAAGTGCCGGGTCCTGTACTTGGGGCACAACAGCCCAGAATAATTCTGGGAGAAGGGTGTCTGGACAGCTGCCCAGGGGAAAAGGATCAGGGGATATTGGTGGATAGTCGGCTGAATATGAGCCAGCAGGGTGCTCAGGTAGCCAAGCAGGCCAACAGCATCCGGGCTTGTACCAGGTATGGTGTGGTCAGCAGGAATAGGGAAGTGATTGTGCCTCTCTACTCGGCCATGGTGAGGCCACACGTCAGGTATTGTGTTTAGCTCTGGGGCCCCCAGCACAAGAAGGACACGGATCTATTTGAATGAATCCAGAGGAGGGCCACGAGGATGATCAAGGGGCTGGAGCACCTCTCCTATGAAGACAGGCTGAGGGAGTTGGGGTTGTTCAGCCTGGAGAAGAGAAGGCGCTGGGGAGACCTTACAGCGGCCTTCCAGTACCTAAAGGGGCCTACAGGAAAGCTGGGGAGGGACTCTTCATGAAAGAGAGCAGCGATAGGACTAGGGGTAATGGTTTAAACTGAAAGAGGGTAGATTCAGATTAGACATTAGAAAGAAGTTCTTTACTCAAAGGGTGAGAGGAACAGGCTGCCCAGAGATGTTGTGGATGCCCCGTCCCTGGAGGCGTTCAAGGCCAGGTTGGATGGGGCCTTCAGCAACCTGGTCTAGTGGAAGGTGTCTCTGCCCAGGGCAGGTGAGTTGGAATGATGTGATCTATATGGTCCATTCATACCCAAACTGTTCTGTAATTCTGTAAATATGAAACACAGCGCCATACCAGCTACTAGGAAGAAAAATTAAGTCTTTTGCAGCAAAAACTAGGACAGTATTCACCGCTTATTCCATACCATGTCTGTCATGCTCCGGTCGAACACTTTCCAACTAATCACCACCACCCGTCTTTTCTGTCTTTTGATATGCACACAAAAAGATCATCTCCTTAGCCTATTTGTGTCTATAGTAATAATCATAATAATATATTCTATTATTAATATGTTGTTGTTGTTGTTATTATTGTTATTATTATTTCCTTTGTGTCCTATTAATCTGCTTTTATATCAACCCATAATTTTTTTTTTTTTTCTTTTTTCCTTTCCTCCCAGTTCTCTCCTCCATCCCAGTGGATGAATAGCTTTGTAGTGCTGAGCTGCCTGCCGGGTCAAACCACAGCAAGTTTTCTTGGTGCCTAGTGTGGAGCACAAAGGCTGAGATGACAGATCTGACCAGAGCGTTTTAAAAGTAAGTTGTTTTAAGCATTAGATCAGTTTAGCAGTTGCTGAACACAATGTCGACCTTTTTGATCTGGGGTCTGTTGTGCTTGTTTTCAGAAATGTGTTGTATAGCACATTGCTAACTGTCCGCCTTCCATGTCATGCTGTTCATCAATTCTGGGGACAGGTTTAAGGTTAATCTTTTGCTGTATTGGATAACTCTGACTTAAGATAGGATAAAAGTATTGCCACCTCTGTACCTACGGAACCATCTCTTCATCTCTTAGAAACTCTTAATAATTGCACTCTTTTACACTTTTTGCCTTTTCTCCTCAGGGAGTAAATCTATGCGGGGTGGGGCAGGAGGTGGGGGGGTGGAACTGGTATGGACAGTGGGGGAGGCCTTTCCCCACTTCTTCACTCTCCTTTTCTCCTTCACCTCCCCCTTCTCCTACAGGCTAATTACAATAGCTCTTCAAAGCTTTGAATATCCTTGGGATGGTCAAACCAGCATGTTCCTATTGTTACATTTCCTGCATGTGTTCCATCTTTTGTTTATGTTTAAGCAACTACTTAAGCATGCCATCCATAGATGTGCATGGAGACAGGAGAGTGAGGAGTGGCAGGGAGTGTGGGAGGATCTGGGCAGGCACCTAGAGCAGGGGGCACCTCCAAAGCTTTGGAATTTCATCCCTGATCAAGTGCAGAATCCTAAAAACTGTGAAATGCTTGGAAAAGTGGTGTTATCACCCTGGCATTTCCAAAGAGACACATACCACTGCAGTGTGCTGGGTCTCGGCCTATGCCTACAGAGCCACAATCAATGCCACTCCAACCTCTGTGACAAGCCCTGCAGCCACTCCAACCCCTCTGACAGACCCTGCAGCCACTACAGCATCTGCAAAATGCCCTGCAGCAACTCCAGCTCCTTTTATGGGCCCTGTGTCTGGGCCAGAAAACTAATCTTTGTCTGTATCAGTTGCTCCTATACGCAAGAAAAAACGATGGATATGGAAGTCAGTTTTTTACTAAGTTTGTTTGTTTGTTTTTAAGAAAGGAGAGAAACTCCTACCCAGACAAGAAAGGAGGAGAAAGAAGATGAGGCAGGCTTCAGAAAAGCTGGGCCATCATGTGAGTAGGAGGACGAAGAGGAAGAGGTCCTAAGAGCATCAGTAACCACGCGATCCCTATCCCTATGCTGCTCTGGTGCTGGGAGAAACGGGGCTCCTCCCTGGACTCAGAGGGCAGGAAAGGAGAGATGGTGGGTACACACGATGTGTCACCCTGTGGTTTTACCTGTGTGACCATGGAGAGGGCATGAGAAAGTGGGATGGAAAATCTGCCTCAACCCTAGAGGCACGGGTATGTGAGTGGCAAGGAAAAACAGTCACAAAAAGGGGTTCTTAGAGAACTGCTGCTCCACTTTCCAGCGGGCAGTCCTGCAGACACAGTAAGGAATACTATGAGCAGGACGAGAGGGGCCCTGCCTCCAGCCAGGGGGAGGAAGGGGACCATCGGCTGTATTGGACTGTGTGGATTCGATGGCCTTGCACATCAGGCCCCCAGAAGTCTCAGGCTCCAGTGGACACCACTGCACAGTGTACCCTAGTGCCATCAAGCTGTAGAGGGGTGAACCCATTTGTATGTCTGGAGTAACAGGGGGATGCCAACACTGACCTGTACTGGAGGCTGAAGTGAGTCTAAGTGGGAAGGAGTGGCAAAAGCACCCCACTGGGACTGGCCCCGGACTCTGTGCATCCTTGGAAGAGACTGCTTCAGGAGAGGAGAGATATTTCAAGGACCCAAAAGGGTATGGGTGGGCTTTTGGCACAGCTGCCTTGGAGACGGAGGACATGATGCTGTTGTCTGCCTTGCCTTGGTCTCTCACAGGACCCTTCTGTTGTGGGGTTGATGAGGGCTGAAGGACAGCTGGTGCCAATCACTGCCACAGCCGTACACCTCAGTCAGTAGAGCACCAACCGAGTCCGTTGACAGAGGATTGTTGTGGCCTGAAGGAAGTCATGCGGTGCTGAGTGCTGCCATGCCGGACACGGTAGAGCTTCCATGCACACTGGGATCAAAGGCACCCAAGCGTTTTGCCACAACTGATATCGCTAATGCATTTTTCTCCATCCGTTTGCCAGCAGAGAGAAGGACACAGCTTGCTTTCAACCTGGCATCGACTGCCCCAGGGCAGGAAACTCAGCCCTACCATTTGCCATGGACTGATCCAGAGTGGCCTGGAAGAGGAGGAAGCTCCTGAACACCTGCAGTACATCGATGGCATCGTTGTGTGGGGTGACAGAGCAGAGGAAGTGTTTGAGAAAGGGAAGAAAATACTCCAAATTCCTCTGAAAGCTGATTTTGCACTGAAAGAAATGAAGGTGAAGGGACGTGCACAAGAGATCCTGCTGCAGGCTGGCCAGGGTCAGGGGGACCAATGCTCAGGGACAGGTTGAGCATCGGTGAGGGGCTTCTCAGTGATTGCATGGTGCATCACTTGCTTTGTATATATTATTGTTATTCTTGTTATTGTTATTATTGTTATTCTTACTGTTTTAACTCCTTTTTCTGTCTTTTCAAATTTTCAATCATTCATTATTGTTTGGGCCCTTGTGCTTATTGAAACACATCCAGTTTTCCTACACATCAGGGTCACCTTCACACTGCCTTTGTCTCCTTGTCCTCACTGCCTCCAATGCTCTGCTCTAACGAGCTCCAAGGGAGGCTGTGTCAGGGCTGGCCCTCAGGGGGACACTGCAGGAAACTTGCCTCTGACTTGGACTTGTTGAGAGATGGCTTCAGTTGTCTCTCAGTGCCTGAGGTTGGTGGCCTCCTCAGCAGAGCCCCCCGAGGGGGGATTCCAATGCCTTGGTCTGGGCGTCTGGTGCTGAGCTGGGCCGGGCTCGTGGGACAGAGAGAGCTCGTGGCAAGAGGGCCGTGGTGCAGAGAGACAGCTGTGCCCAGGAGCAGCTCCTGTGCACAGCGCAGCAGGGCTGGGGGCTCTGACCGCAGCTGGCACGGGGACAGGAGAGAAGGAGAGAGGGCTTGGATGCAGTGAGGAGCGCAGCAACAGAGGGCAGCGTGTGGCAGGACAGATCTGCAGGCTCTTGGCACCGTGAGTCTCAGACAGCAGGGCCATGCAGGTGGGGTTGCCAGAGGGGTCTTCTACAGCTGGCACATCCGATGGCTGATAGCAGCTGTCAGGATGGGTGTCTCTGTTTCTCCAGAAGTGAGTAGAAAATGCTTTAGAGAATGGCATTTATGACTGGACTTTTAAGGAGGAAGGCTAACACAGGAGTTACATTAAGGGTACTGTTTTTTCTGTAGTCTGTGCTTTCAGGTTACTGCAGTGGACGGAAGGCAGGTTTTGTGGTAGTTTGTTGTAAGGATTGTACAGGAGACTGAAACTCCTAGAGCATTGCACTGAGATTTCAGTATGGAAGCGATGAACTTCATAAAGTCCCTTCAGTCACCTCACCTTAAAGACTGCACCAACATCAGGTTTGTGCTCCTTTCAGGATTTAACTGATCTGACACTGATCTGGCTCCAGGCAGGGACATGGGCAGGCGGCAGGGACATGGGCAGGCGGTGAGAGGGAGCTGCTGCCAGAAATGCTGTGCGAGGGAGGGCTCAGGCACCTCCCTGCCATCCCCTGCAGGGCAGGCGCCTTCCCTGGGACACCCCCTGCTCTCCTCTGCCACCAGCACAGCCTCTGCCCTCAAGCCCCCGCTGTCCCCAGCAGGAGCTGCCTCCTCTGCAGGCAGAGCTGCAGCACAGGAGGGTGTGCTGAGTGTCCGTCTGTCCCTCCCTGGCCTTGCCTCCCCTGGCAGCAGCACGCTGCCATTCCTCCTGGCTTCTCCACCTGGCCGTGCTGCTGCTGCTCTTGTTCCCAGGCTGCCTGGGGATGGGGGTTTCACATGCCCATGGAGTGAGCCCTCGGGGTGCTTGGGGGAAGGGGAGTACGGGGACAGGGTGAGGGGTCTGGAGATGGGCACTTTGAGCTTGGATTCCTCTGCTCTCAGCAGCATCCAGGTTTTTTTGAGGTGCACTTCTGAGTGCAACTGCCCTGTAGATCAAAGAAACGCCAGCAGAGGGCAGCTGATTGCAGGACTGATGGACTTAGGGCCTTAAAACTCTAAAGGACTCTTGGCTGTAAGGGTACAGTCCCTTTGTCTCTGAGGATTCACAGGGTCTTACTTGGAGTGCAGGAGAGATGCCTGGACTTCTGACTTAAAAGCAGCCTTCACGTGTCTTGGGGCAGCTAGAATAAAAAATACAAAATGAAAATAAAAAATCCCAACAGCACTCCTCAGCAGTTGGTTTGAATATGAGCCAAACTGGGGCAAAAGTCTTTGGTATTAGGAGTAAAGTAAAGCTGAGATGACACCAAATTCCTCTTTATGTCTGGCTGTAGGACAGGACTGTCTCTTTCATTGCCCACAGCAAAGTCTCCTGCTCCCAGGGACACCCTAAGGCAGGACCAAGTAGAACTCAGGAAAGGGACCTGCCATATGCCTGCCTGAATGTGGACAATCATTTGGGGAGATTTAAATGAGAAATGGTATGAGTTTCCCCCAGGTAAGTTGGTTGTACATTATTACTGTCTTTCTATTCTTTGAGCAGAACCTAATGCCTCTAAACAGCAGATGTCCAACATCAGCTCTGTGAGCGAGTTCCTCCTGCTGGCATTCGCAGACACGTGGGAGCTGCAGCTCCTGCACTTCGGGCTCCTCCTGGGCATCTACCTGGCTGCCCTCCTGGGCAACGGCCTCATCCTCACCGCCGTAGCCTGCGACCACCGCCTCCACACCCCCATGTACTTCTTCCTCCTCAACCTCGCCCTCCTCGACCTGGGATCCATCTCCACCACTCTGCCCAAAGCCATGGCCAATGCCCTCTGGGACACCAGGGCCATCTCCTATCAAGGGTGTGCCGCACAGGTCTTTTTCTTTCTCTTCTTTATAGCAGCAGAATATTCCATTCTCACCATCATGTCCTACGACCGCTACGCTGACATCTGCAAGCCCCTGCGCTACGGGAGCCTCGTGGGCAGCAGAGCTTGTGCCCAGATGGCAGCAGCTGCATGGGGCAGTGGCTTTCTCAATGCTGTCCTGCACACGGCCACTACATTTGCCCTGCCCCTCTGCCAAGGTAATGCTGTGGACCAGTTCTTCTGTGAAATCCCCCAGATCCTCAAGCTCTCCTGCTCAGACGCCTACCTCAGGGAAGTTGGGGCACTTGTGTTTAGTGTTTCTTTAGGATGTGGTTGTTTTGTTTTCATTGTGCTGTCCTATGTGCAGATCTTCAGGGCTGTGCTGAGGATGCCCTCTGAGCAGGGCCGGCACAAAGCCTTTTCCACGTGCCTCCCTCACCTGGCCGTGGTCTCTATGACTGTTAGCACTGGCTTGTTTGGCTACCTGAAGCCCCGCTCCATCTCTTGCCCATCCATGGACCTGGTGGTGTCATTTCTGTACTCGGTGGTGCCTCCAGCACTGAACCCCCTCATCTACAGCATGAGGAACCAGGAGCTTAAAGATGCAGTGAGGAAACTATTTCTATACAGTCTTCTTCATCATCAATAATGACTTAATTACTGTGATTATTATCATACCATTTTTGTCATTATACTTATTATCAAAATATAATATTAGAAATAATCCTAAGAGGACTACCGGGTTATTTGGGAAAATGAGATAATGATTTCGTTAAGTCTATTTTTATTAATATTTTAACAACATTTTATATTGATAGAAATAGTTATTCTTATCCTTCTACATAACAAGTTTTAAAATTATTTTTAACCAGTCATATAATCATAGAATCATTGCATGGCCTGGGCTGGAAAGGACCTCAAAGATCATCTAGTTCCAACCCCCCTACCATGGGCAGTGACACCTCCCAGGAGATCATGGTTGCTCAGGACTTCATCTAACTTGGTCTTGAAGACCTGCAGGGATGGGGCATCCAATACCTCTGTGGAAAACCTGTTCCAGTGCCTCACCATCCTCTGAGTGAAAAATTTCCTGCTAATATTTAATAGGAATTTCCCCTTTCTTTTAATTTAAAACCATTCCCCCTTGTCCTATCATTATCTACCTGAGTAGAGTCCTTCTCCATCCCTTTTATAAGGCTCTTTAAGTCTGCAACGACATCACCTTGGAGCTTTCTTTTCTGGTAGGCTGAACAGCCCAAACATTCTCAGCCTTTCTTCATAGGAGAGGTGCTCCAGCCCTCTGATCATCTTTGTGGCCTCCCTTTGGACCCACTCTAACAGCCCACACCCTTCTTGTGCTGGGGGCTCCAGACCTGGATTCAGGACTCCAAGTGGGACCTCACAAGTGCAGAGCAGAGGGGGACAATCACCTGCCTCCACCTGCTGCCCACTCCTCTTGATGCAGCCCAGGATGCACTTGGCCTTCTGGGCTACAAGCACGCACTGCTGGCTCATGTTGAGCATTTCATCCAGCAGAACTCCCAAGTTCTCTGCAGGGCTGCTCTCAATGAGTTCTTCTCCCAGCCTATCCCCATGTTTGGGATTTCCCCGGCCCAGGTGCAGCACCTTGCACTTGAACTTTCTGAACGACTTCTTGACGCTCCTTAGGTTAACATGAGCCCATTTCTCAAACCTGTCCAGGTCCCCTTGGATGCCATCCCTTCCTCTGTTGCATCAACTACACCACTCAGCTTGGTGTCATCTGCACTCAGGGCCGCTGTCTATGTTGACGAAGATATTAAACAGTACTAGTCCGAGGATAGACCCCTGAGGGACACCACTCATCACCAGCCTCCACTTGGACATAGAGCCATTGACGACCACTCTCTGGGTATGACCTTCAAGCCAACTCCTTATCCACTCAATGGTCCACACATCAAATGCGTCTCTCTCCAATTTGGAGACCAGGATGCCATTTCTGACCGTGTCAAAGGTCTTACAGAAGTCCAAGTAGATGACATCAGTCGGTCTTTGCTTGTCATCTGATGTGGTCACTCCATTGTAGAAAGCCACCAGGCCTGTCCGGCATGACTTACCCTTTGGTGAAGCCATGCTGGCTCTCTTGGATCACATCTTTCTCTTGCATGTGCCTGACACTGATTCCAGGAGGATCTTTTCCATGATCTTGCCAGGCACTGAGGTGAGGCTCACAGTTCTGGAGTTCCTTGGGTCCTCCTTTCTACCGTTAATCAAAAGGCGAGTGATATTTTCCTTTTTCAGGTCACCAGGGACTTCACCCGACTGCCAGGACTCTTCAAATATGATGGAGAAAGGCTTGGCAACTACATCAGCCAGTTCCCTCAGGACCTGGGGTGCAAGTCATCAGGCCCCATAGACTTATACTTGTTGAGTTTCATCAGGTGGTCTCGAACCTGCTCTTCACTTCCAGCAGGTGGCACTTTGACCCCCAGCCTCCATCTCTGGGTTCAGGGAAATGAAAGACTTGGGAAGCCTGACTGGCAGTGAAGACTGAAGAAAAGACATTGCTGAGTCCCTCAGCCTTCTCCATGGCTGTCATTACCAGTTCACCCTTCTCATCCATCAGAGGGGGTAAACTCTCCTTGCCCTTTCTTTTCTGAGCCATATATCTATAGAATATCTTCCTTTTGTTCTTTGCATCCCCTCCCAAGCTCAGTTCCATCCATGCCTTGGATTTCCTTATCCCATCCCTGCACATCCGAAAAAAAACCATGCGTGAGGGCCTGGGAAAAGAAACCCTGCACCATAGAAGCCATTCTGGAAACAAAACTTGTAGGTAGGAAGTGCAGTTTTGTGGAGGTGCAGAGCTGATGGGCATGTTGAGCAGGATGATCCTAAAGACCTTTGTGCCCTTTTCCCTCCTGACTACAATGCCACTTCCTTCTCAAGACTAGAGTAGCCAACAGAGGTGAGACAGATAGTCTGGGATCAAGAATGTCATCAGAAAGCTGATCCCAATAAGATATGGGAGTTCAGCAGCAGCCTGGGCAAGAGAGATGTGAGATTTTGGGGTGGGAAGAAGAGCTTGGCCAGAAGAAAATTATGATTTTGTAGAGGTAAGAGGGGTCATGTAATGTAGATGCTGCAGTAACACTGACTTAAAACAGTCATGTATGGCCCTTACCTTACTTGAACCAGGAATTTTAATCCCTAAACCTAAATGGTACTACAACACTCTCAAAGGAATCCGTTTTCTCGCTTGCTAACCCTGATCCCTTTCCTTAACACTAACATTAAAATGGTTTATTTAACCCTAGACTTCTTGGCAGACCTAAAAACCCTAAGCCGCAGAGCTTGTCCATACCTTAACTGCAGACCTGACACCACAAGGAGAGCACCAAAGACTCCCACTAAAACTTTGCTTCATCTCTAACCCAGAAAGTGAAAAACAGGTGCCTAGGGGGCTAGAGAGAGGTCAGCTCTACCTCAGGATCTCCTGCCCCAGCAGGAGGAATGTGACTGTGGCAGTGACTGTGAGGTCACTTCCTCACTGTGATTTGTGCTATTAGAGTGTAGTTGTCAAACATGTTGTCCTTTAACCTGGCAAGTAGCTCAGCACCACACAGCAGTTAGCTCACACCAACCCCCCAAATGCTTATGTGTTGAGATAAGGGCAGTTTAATGGACCGAAAGGGAAGAGAAATAATAACAGTAGCTTTTATGATGATGATGATTATTATTATTATTATCATTGTTGTTGTTGTTTTATTATTATTATTATTATTGTTGTTGTTGTTATGTACAAAGCAAGTTATGCACAGTGCAATTGCTCATTACTTACTGACGTCCAGCCTGTCCCCAACTGGTAGAACATTGTGGTAACCACCTGCACCTGCTCTTGTTTGACCTTCAACAACTCCACAAATGGAAGGCTCCTCCCAGAGACTGGGCAAGGTAGATGTCCTGGTTCCAGTTAGGACAGAGTTAATTTTCCTCCTAGTAGCTGGTAGGGTGCTATGTTTTGGATTAGGATGAGAAGAGCGCTGATAACATGCTGATGTTTTAATTGTTGCAGAGCAGTGTTTACACCAGGCCAAGGACTTTTCGGCTTCTCGCTCTGTCCTGCCAGCGAGCAGGCTGGGGGTGCAGCAGGAGCTGGGAGGGGACAGACCCAGGACAGCTGACCCCAACTGGCCACAGGGGTATTCCATACCATCTGACGTCATGCTAAACAATATATAGGGGTGGCTGGCCGGGGTGGGGGGGCCGTCTGCTCGGGAATAGGCTGGGCATCGGTCAGCGGGTGGTGAGCAATTGCATTGTGCATCACTTGTTTTCTTACACATTATTATTATTAATACTATTATCATTATCACTATTATTATTATTGTTATTATTATATTCCTGTCTTAATAAACTGTCTTTATCTCAACTCACCGGCTTCACTTTCCCGTTTCTCTCCCCAACTCCCAGAGAGGGAGGGGGGAGGGTGAGCGAACGGCTGTGTGGTGTTTAGCTGCCAGCCGGGTTAAACCACAACAACCTCTCACAGCAAATCTAGTGGAGGGCTAGAAAGATGATCGGAGAGCTGGAGCACCTCGCCTGTGAAGACAGGCTGAAGGAGTGAGGTTTGTTCAGCCTGGAGAAGAGAAGGCTCCAGGGAGACCTCCTTGCAGCTTTCCAATCCTTAAAGGGGTCTTTTAAAAACAATGGAGAAGGACTCTTTACTCGGGTACATAAGGACAGGAGGATGTGGGAATGGTCTTAAACTAAAAGAGGGGAGATTTTGACTAGACATTAGGAGGAAAATCTTCTCTATAAGGGTAGTGAGGTACTGGAACAGGTTGCCCAGAGAAGTTGTGGATGCCCCATCCCTGGAGGTGTTCAAGGCCAGGCTGGATGAGGCCTTGGCCAACCTGATCTAGTGGGTGGAATCTGGGGGGAGTTCACTTAGATGATCTTTAAGGTCCCTTCCACCCCAAGCCATTCTACAGTTCTATGATACTAGGATGGAAATCAACTCAATCCTAACCAAAACCAGGACACAAATAGACTAAGGGCAAGATGTCTCTGTGCGTGTATCAAAAGAGAGGAAAAGAGGTGATAGTTATTTAGAAAGTGTCACACCTGAGTATGACATAGGAACAATGGTATGGAGTAAGGGGAGGATATAGTCCGAGTTTTAGCTGGGATTGACTCAATTTTTCTTCCTAGGAGCTGGTGTGGTGCTGTGTTTTGGATGTACAGAATCAGCGAATCACAGAGTAGTTTGGGTAGGAAAGGACCTTAAAGATCCTAAAATTCCAACCCCTCTGCCGTGGGCAGAGACACCTTCCACTAGACCAGCTTGCTGAAAGCCCCATCCAAGCTGGCCTTCAAAACTTCCAGTGAGGGGGATCCACAACATCTCTGGGCAGCCTGTTCCAGTGCCTCACCACCCTCTGAGTAAAGAACTTCTGCCTAATATCTAATCTAAACCTACCCTCTTTCAATGTAAAACCATTTCCCCTAGTCCTATCACTATGCTAGTTGTTCAAGAGTCCCTCCCCAGCTTTCCTACAGCCCCCTTTAGGTAGTAGAAGGCCGCCATAAGGTCTCCCCAGAGCCTTCTTTTCTCTAGGCTGAACAACACCAAATCCCACAGCCTGTCTTCAGAGGAGAGGTGCTCCAGCCCCTTGATCATCCTCGTGGCCCTCCTCTGGATTCATTCAAATAGATCCGTGTCCTTCTTATGCTGGGGGCCCCACAGCTAAACACAATACCTGACGTGTGGCCTCACCAGGGCTGAGTAGAGAGGCACAATCACTTCCCTACTCCTGCTGACCACACCATTCCTGGTACAAGCCCGGATGCTGTTGGCCTGCTTAGCCACCTGAGCACCCTGCTGGCTCCTATTCAGCCGACTATCCACCAATACCCCCAAGTCCCTTTCCGATGGGCAGCATTCCACCCGCCATTCCCCAGCATGGAAGGGGGTTGTCGTGCCCCAAGTGCAGGACCCAGCACTTGGCCTTCTTGAACTTCATAGATTTGGCCTTGGCCCATGAGTCCAGCCTATCTAGGACCCTCTGCAGAGCCCACCTACCATCGAGCAGACCAACACTCGCTTCTAACTTGGTGTTGTCTGCAAACTTACTGAGGGTGCACTTAATCCCCTTGTCCAGATCACTGATGAAAATATTCAAGGGAACTGGCCCCAGAACTGAGCCCTGGGGGTCACCACTACAGAACGGCCTCCAACTCCATTTAGCTCCATGTCCCACAACTCTTTGGGCCCAGCCACACAGACCCTTTTTAATCCAAGGAAGCGTATAAGTGTCCAAGCCTCGAGCAGCCATTTTCTCTGGGAGAACGCTGTAGGAAACAGTTTCAGAATCCTTACTGAGGTCTAGATAAACCACATCCACGGCCATTACATCATCCACTGAGTGCATCACTTTGTCATAGAAGGAGTTTAGATTTGTCAAGTAGGACCTGACTTTGCTAAAGCCCTCCTGACTGCGCCTGATCACCTGGTTGTCTTCTAAGAGTTGCATGATGGTACTCAAGATAATGTGCTCCATGAACGTCCCCATCACTGGTCAGACTGACAGGCCTGTAGTTCCCCAGATCCTCCTTCCAGCCATTTGGTAGGTGGGCATCATATTTCCTTGTCACCAGTTGACTGGGAACACCCCTGATAGCCAGGACTGCTGATAAATGATGGAAAGGGGCTTGGTGAGCACTTCTGCCAGCTCCCTCAGTACCAAGAGGGGGATCCCATCTAGCTCCATAGACTCGTGAACATCACCCATGAGGGATGCCATACGAGCAGTGGTGCTGCTCCCCAGGAAGCAGGCCAGCTTCCTACAGAGCTGTCTTACGAGGAGCATGGCCACCAAGAAGATGTGGGTTATCAGACTCAGCTCAGATCCAGTGTGACACCACACG
Source organism: Anser anser (assembly GCF_964211835.1). Taxonomy (NCBI): domain Eukaryota; kingdom Metazoa; phylum Chordata; class Aves; order Anseriformes; family Anatidae; genus Anser; species Anser anser. Next base: position 53,163 of record NW_028154073.1, on the reverse strand, counting down.
GACATGGGTCTAGAGCCAGCAGGAAAAGAGGTATAGGTGTGGCAATCCCTAGGACAGCCTGGTGTGGAGAGGATCAAGGACTGTAGCAAGGCTGAGAGTCCCAACAGGACCCAGGGCTTTGTGTCCATGGCTCTGGCTGTTGTCTCTGCCACTGAGGCCTAGGAGGAGACAGCTTATCGGTAAAGCACCAGGGCCTCATTGCCTCCTCGCCCCCAGCCATGAACCAGGCAGGGCTCGTACCATTCTCCTGCACTTGGCCATGCACATCCCCATCTCCTCCTGCCCCAGGAAGAGCCCTGAGCACTGTGTGAAGGGAAAGGATCTCCCTTCCAGAGTGCCAAGATTCAAGACTTGACCCTTGTGCTTTGGTGAAACACATCCAGTTTAGCTACACATCAGGGTCACCTTCACAGTGCCTTTGTCTCCTTGTCCTCACTGCCTCCAATGCTCTGCTCTAACGAGCTCCAAGGGAGGCTGTGTCAGGGCTGGCCCTCAGGGGGACACTGCAGGAAACTTGCCTCTGACTTGGACTTGTTGAGAGATGGCTTCAGTTGTCTCTCAGTGCCTGAGGTTCGTGGGCTCCTCACCAAAGCCCCCCGAGGGGGGATTCCAATGCCTTGGGCTGGGCGTCTGGTGCTGAGCTGGGCCGGGCTCCTGGGACAGAGAGAGCTCGTGGCAAGAGGGCCCTGGTGCAGAGAGACAGCTGTGCCCAGGAGCAGCTCCTGTGCACAGCGCAGCAGGGCTGGGGGCTCTGACCGCAGCTGGCACGGGGACAGGAGAGAAGGAGAGAGGGCTTGGAGGCAGTGAGGAGCGCAGCAACAGAGGGCAGCGTGTGGCAGGACAGATCTGCAGGCTCTTGGCACTGTGAGTCTCTGGCAGCAGGGCCATGCAGGTGAGGTTGCCAGAGGGGTCTTCTACAGCTGGCACATCCGATGCCTGATAGCGTCTCTCTGGATAGCTGTCTCTCTGTTTCTCCAGCAACGTGTAGAAGATGCTGTAGAGAATGGCATTTATTAGAGGAAATTTCCAGAGGAATACTGAGGCTTGGTTTATGTGAAGGGAAAGGCTTATTTGGATTCTTTGCTTTCAGATTCCTGCAGTGGAGGGGAATCTGAGTGAATCTGAGTACACAGCTTGTGGGATGGGTCTGTGAGCATGGACAGGGAGGAGATGTGGGGACACAGAAGTGGCTCCCAGCAGGGACATAGGAAGGCAACAGGCACATGGGCAGGTGGTGAGAGGGAGCTGCTGCCAGAAATGCTGTGCGAGGGAGGGCTCTGGCACCTCCCTGCCAGCCCCTGCAGGGCAGGCGCCTTCCCTGGGACACCCCCTGCTCTCCTCTGCCACCAGCACAGCCTCTGCCCTCAAGCCCCCGCTGTCCCCAGCAGGAGCTGCCTCCTCTGCAGGCAGAGCTGCAGCACAGGAGGGTGTGCTGAGTGTCCGTCTGTCCCTCCCTGGCCTTGCCTCCCCTGGCAGCAGCACGCTGCCATTCCTCCTGGCTTCTCCACCTGGCCGTGCTGCTGCTGCTCTTGTTCCCAGGCTGCCTGGGGATGGGGGTTTCACCTGCCCATGGAGAGAGCCCTCGGGGTGCTTGGGGGAAGGGGAGTACAGGGACAGGGTGAGGGGTCTGGAGATGGGCACTTGGAGCCTGGATTCTTCTGCTCTCAGCAGTGTCCAGTTTTTTTCAGGTGCACTTCTGTGTGCAACTGTCTTGTAGATCAAAGAAGTGCCAGCAGAGGGCAGCTGATAGCAGGACTGATGAACTTAGGGTCTAAACACTCTAAAGGACTCTGGGCTGTAAGGGTACAGTCCCTTTGTCTCTGAGGATCTACAGGGTCTTACTTGGAGTGCAGGAGAGATGCCAGGACTTCTGACTTAAAAGCAGCCTTCACGTGTCTTGGGGCAGCTAGAATAAAAAATACAAAAAAATATATAAAAATAAAAATCCCAACAGCACTCCTGAGCAGTTGGTTTGAATGTGAGCCAAACTGGGGAAAAGTCTTCGATATTAGGAGTAAAGTAAAGCTGAGATGACACCAAATTCCTCTTTATGTCTGGCTGTAGCACAGGACTGACTCTTCCATTGCCCACAGCAAAGTCTCCTGCTCCCAGGGACACCCTAAGGCAGGACCAAGTAGAACTCAGGAAAGGGACCTGCCATATGCCTGCCTGGATGTGGAATCATTTGGGGAGATTTAAATGAGAAATGGTGGGAGTTTTCCTCTGCTAAGTAGGTTGTACATTATTAATGTCTTTCTATTCTTTGAGCAGAACCTAATGCCTCTAAACAGCAGATGTCCAACATCAGCTCTGTGAGCGAGTTCCTCCTGCTGGCATTCGCAGACACGTGGGAGCTGCAGCTCCTGCACTTCGGGCTCTTCCTGGGCATCTACCTGGCTGCCCTCCTGGGCAACGGCCTCATCCTCACCGCCGTAGCCTGCGACCACCGCCTCCACACCCCCATGTACTTCTTCCTCCTCAACCTCGCCCTCCTCGACCTGGGCTGCATCTCCACCACTCTGCCCAAAGCCATGGCCAATGCCCTCTGGGACACCAGGGCCATCTCCTATCAAGGGTGTGCTGCACAGGTCTTCTTTTTTGTCTTCTTCATTGGAACAGAGTATTCCCTTCTCACTGTCATGTCCTACGACCGCTACGTTGCCATCTGCAAGCCCCTGCACTACGGGAGCCTCGTGGGCAGCAGAGCTTGTGCCCAGATGGCAGCAGCTGCCTGGGGCAGTGGCTTTCTCAATGCTGTCCTGCACACGGCCACTACATTTTCCCTGCCCCTCTGCCAAGGCAATGCAGTGGACCAGTTCTTCTGTGAAATCCCCCAGATCCTCAAACTCTCCTGCTCAGATGCCTACCTCAGAGAAGATGGGGCACTTGTGTTTAGTGTTTCTTTAGTATTTGTTTGTTTTGTTTTCATTGTGCTGTCCTATGTGCAGATCCTCAGGGCAGTGCTGAGGATGCCCTCTGAGCAGGGCCGGCACAAAACCTTTTCCACGTGCCTCCCTCACCTGGCCATGGTCTCCCTGTTTGTCAGCACTGCCATGGTTGCCTACCTGAAGCCCCCCTCCATCTCTTCCCCATCCCTGGACCTGGTGGTGGCAGTTCTGTACTCCGTGGTGCCTCCAGCAGTGAACCCCCTCATCTACAGCATGAGGAAGCAGGAGCTCAATCATGTGCTCTGGAAATTGATGACTAGATGTGTTTCGGAAGCAATAAATTTCCATTCTACCTCTGCAGATGACTAATAATGTCAATGACTACAAGAACAACTAATATTATAGATATGATTATTTTTGTGTGTTTGTATATTTATGAGTGTTTTCGTTACAGAACTTTCTTTGTTTTAATACGTCTAAAGTTGCCCATTAAAATGGTATGATTCATCTGATTTCTTTTACAGTATGTACCTGTCGAGTATAGCTCAGAGATGCTGTATATGAGGAGCCAGGCCTTCTGTGAATTGAAATAAAAGAAAGGAGCCTGCACTGACTTCCTTGTGTGACGTCCTTCCTGTGAGAGCTGCTCGGGCTCTGCAGGGGCAGTGCCATGTGCAGGGCTGCAGAGGAAAAGAGTCCCATCCCAGCAGCACGGGCAGGGAGCACCAGCGCTTGGGGCATGCCGAGCTGCTCTCTTGCCACTGCCCCCCTCTGGTGCTGAGCCCTGCTGGTGGGGTCAGGCCCGGCTGCTCCTGTAGCTTGGTGCCAGTGCTGCTGTGGGGCTGTTTCTATTTCTTCCCCATCCCTGGACCTTATCATGTCATTTCTTTATTCGATGTTGCCTCCAGCACTGAACCCCCTCGCCTACAGCATGCGGAACAAAGAGCTCAGGCATGCTGTGTGGAAACTGATGACTGGATGTGTTCCAAAGGCAAGAAGTTTCCAGTCTCCTTCTGCATATGACTCATAATGTCATTAGTTACAGGAAAAACTATTTTTTTTTTGTATCTTTATTACAGGCTTTTCATATCTTTAATTATGATATTGTTGCCCATTAAAATGATATGGTGCATCTCAAGGCCAGCAGCAGGCCCAGGCCTTGGAAGATGCTGCTGAGGTGACTTCCGTCTGCTTGGCTGACAGGCCGCAGGGAGCCTGATGGCTTGGGATGCCTGCTTCAGGTGTTCTTTCCACCCTGATGGACCAGGGACTTCACCCGACTGCCAGGACTCTTCAAATATGATGGAGAGAGGCTTGGCAACTACATCAGCCAGTTCCCTCAGCACCCTGGGATGCAAATCATCATGCCCCATAGACCTGTACTTGTGGAGTTTCATCAGGTGTTCCCAAGCTCTCTCTTCACTTACAGCAGGTGGGACTTTGCCCCCCAGCCTCCATCTGTGGGTTCAGGGAAATGAAAGACTTGGGAAGCCTGACTGGCAGTGAAGACTGACTGGAAGTTGTTGAGTCCCTCAGCCTTCTCCATGGATGTCATTACCAGTTCACCCTTCTCATCCATCAGAGGGGGAACACTCTCCTTGGCCTTTCATTTCTGATGTATCTCTAGAATCTCTTCCTGTTATTCGTTGCTTCCTCTCCCAATCTCAATTCTATCTGTGCCTTGGCTTTCCTTATCCCATCGCTGCACATCCGAAACAAAACCATGCGTGAGGGCCTGGAAAAAGGAACCCTGGACCATACAAACCATTCTGGAAACAAAACTTGTAGGTAGGAAGCGCAGTTTTGTGGAGGTGCAGAGCTGATGGGCACATTGTGGAGGATGATCCTACAGACATTCATGCCCTTTCCCTCCTGACTACAATGCCACTTCTGTCTCAATACTAGAGTAGCCAACAGAGGTGAGACAGATACTCTGGGACCAAGAATGTCATCAGAAAGCTGATCCCAATAAGATATGGGGAGGTCAGGAGCAGCCTGGACAAGAGAGATGTGAGATTTTGGGGTGGGAATAAGAGCTTGGCCAACAGAAATTAATGATTTCATGGAGGTATGAGGGTTCATGTAATGTAGATGCTGCAGTAACACTGACTTAAAACAGTCATGTATGGCCCTTACCTTACTTGAACCAGGAATTTAATCCCTAAACCTAAATGCTACTACAACACTCTGACAGGAATCCATTTTCTCTCTTGCTAACCTAGTGCCTTCCCTTAACACTAGCATTAGAATGGTCTATTTAACCCTAGACTTCTTGGCAGACCTAAAAAAACCCTAAACCACAGATCTTGCCCATACCTTAACCACAGACCTGACACCACAAGCAGAACACCAAACACTCCCACTAAAACTTTGCTTAATCTCCAACCCAGAACGTGAAAAACAGGTACCGAGGGGGCACTCTAGGTCAGCTATGTCTCCCCTAGGTGAGCTCTGCCTCAGGATCTCCTGCCCCAGCAGGAGGAATGGGACTGGGGCAGTGACTGGGAGGTCACTTCTGTCTCTGCAGCTGATAGGGCAGCAGCAGGAACGTGTCACGCAAAGGGACTGTGAGGTCCCTTGTGTCTGGAGGTGGCAGGTCAGCCTTGGCTTCTCCCTGGGATGTGCACTTTGGGGCTGACATCTGCCAGTGGCCCTGCTAGGCCAGCAGAAGGCCCCTGCTTGGCATGCTGACTGTGGGATCCCCTCTGCCTCCATCCCCAGGACGACCCAGACACAAAGAAGGCCCGCACAGGGCTTGTCCTGTCCCTTCTGCTTGAGTCCAGCACTGGACAGCAGGAGGCACAAGGCTTGGCTGTGTCTAGCCAAGAAGTTGCAAGGCCAGCAGCAGGCCCAGGTCTTGGAAGATGCTGGTAGTGTCTATGATGAGACTCTAACTTTGTGTTTCAAGGAACAGATGGTGAGGGTTGATGAGACACACGTGAAATGATGGAAATGCTGGGATGAGAGTAAGGTGGTGGAAAGAGAAGGGTGTCTGCAGACTTCAAGGAAATAGGGCAAAGTGTGGGACAGCATAGGGAAGCCTGCAGAGGAGAAGGCAGAGGGTGCTGGCAGGAATGGAAGGCCCCAACAGCCCTGATGTTTTTGTCCCCTTGGCTAGAGCTTCTGAGGAGACGAGATATAGTCATTGCAATGGGGCCTCACTGCTTCCTTGATACCCTGTGCAGGGGTGGGGAGGTGTCCTAATGAAGTTCTTCTCATGGCATCACACTGCCCACCACATCATACAGACCCCAAGAAGAACCCTGAGCCAGACGGGGGGGTGCAGGATCTCCCCTCCCAGTGGCTGGGGTCAGGCCTTGGCCCTTCTGCTTCACCAAAACCAACCAAGACTTTTCCCAGCACAGCGCTTTGCCTGTCTGCAATCATGGCCTCCAATTATGTGCCCTAACAAGTCCCTGGGGAGGCTTTGTTAGGAACAGCCCTCAGTGGGGCCCATTAATACTCCAAGTCACTTCAACTTTTCCTTCTGACTTTACTTTCTCAAGCGGTTACATCATTCACCTCTCAGTACCTGAGCTTCTTAGACTGAGCACCAAAATACACCATGGAACTCATTAAAACAGAGAAAGTCCTAAGCAGCCATATCTCTGCCACAGTTTTCTTCAAGTCTTCAAGACTTGTAGAGCTAATTGGAGAGCTTTCATGGTGTAGTTAAGGAGGAAGATATCAAGAAACACCTGAAAAAATACACTTTTCTCATCTTAAAGGATTCGTTTAGTTGAATTTCAGTTTGGAGCATTATTCTCTAACTGATATTGATCCAGGATCCTGCATAGGGAGGAAAAGCAGACTCTTGAGGTCTGACACTGCATGGAGAACCTTGCTCCTCACCACCCCAGCCCTGACATTTCTCTCTTTGGCGCTTGCTTCACTTTTCCTTCCAGCAGACTTTGGCACAGAAGTCTGCAGCTGGATGTTACAGCTCCTTTGCACCAGCTCCCTCCTGCTTGCCTTAGAGACCTGGATGCACACAGGCGCAGAAGGGTTTCTCCTTATTTCAAACCAAACAACAGGAAAACATGCAGCAATCTTCCAAAAGCAAAGCAAGCTCCTCATCCTGTATGCCTCCTGTGAGGTTTATGTTCCCAAAAGGATGACTGGACAAGAAGTCTTTTATACTGATAGACCGGAAATTTTAAGTGTTAAGATTAGAATTAATCCATATGATATTAATTCAATGATAAATGATGAAGAGCTTTCTAAGGACACAGTTAGACAGACTGCAGATAGATGGGCAAGCTTCAACTCCCTGAAACTCAAAGCAGCAACTTGGTTGATGAGGGCGATCTGAGTGATCCAGGAGGAAGGGGAGGGCAAGCCAGGAGAAGCATGGGAAGTGCATAGGTCCAGACAGGCAGCTGGAAAGGGGACATTCAACATGGGCTGTTTAATCAAGACAGGTGGATGTACCTGGGAGATGAGGGAGCACATCATGATAGACAAAGCGATGACAATGCAAGTACAGGTGAACACCAGTTTTTCTTTTTCTGTGATGAATATACATCCTGAAAATGCCTATTTCTTCATGAGAGAAACTACACTGTGTGACATTTTACGGAAGAGATTGAATCAATGGAGGTAATGAGTAGTTGCTTTATGACTTAAGTCCTGAAGAAAATACTGGGTACTGAGGCAGAGCTTTGCTGTCTTACCATAAGCAACCAGTGCCAAGGTCTTCAGAGTAGTTTACTCACACTTGAAATATTTCCTTGAAATCCCATTTCCTGGTTCTGCTTTCAATGAAATCATTAGGCCTGCAGAGGCTCTGGTGAAGTTAGAGTAATTCCCTGGAATGGAAGCTGTCTGAAAGGACCTGCAGGAGACCAGAGGCGGTCGGTGGATACCGTGGAGACAGGTGATGTTTCCCAGGGCACCTCCACTGCCAGTAGTGGTCTTTCTCCTTGAAACTGCAGCCCAGCCCAGCACAGGAAACCCCTTCAAGGCAAATTCTTTCTTCAACGGTTTCTTGGGATAGACCTAAATTTGAAATGGCCTTTGGGATCCCAAGACACTCTCCCTTCTTCCTAGTAGGCACCTAAACATCCATTTACCGTCCTAGGTCATGTGTGGAAAAGTCAGCCTGAAAGACTCAAGAGCAGGACGCTTCAAATGGCTGAGGCAGAACCCATCAGCTTGCCCCACTCTGGGGAATCATCCCCTTACAACTAGGGATATGAAAGTGAAAATGTGAAATGAACCGTCAGGTCAATGCGCAGATGAAGGGAAAGTCACACATATTGTGTTGGAGTAGCAGAAGGCAAAAAGCACTGCACTGTGCCTCAGAGTAACCAAGGAGACCTAATCCAGTTCATCTGTGAGATAAAGCAGAGTGAAGGACGTTGAGTCGTGTCCTAACATGAAGAAGGATGTACATCACTGGTGAAGGAACTGTCTTTTTGTGCCATCACCAATGCAAATTACACAAGAACTACATCAAATAAAGGTCAGCTGTCCCACCCTGGCCCTGTCACACCACGGGGCAGCAGAGGGATCTTTTTCAGTTTCAGCCTCTTCAGAGAGGCTTTGCCCTCTCCCTGCGCACCACGGGGCAGAGCCTGGCCCTGGACGCTGAGTGAGCACCGTGCAGGTCGTGGCAGGCTGCGGTGAGGGGACGAATGCCCTGGGCCCCCTTCCTGCTCTGCCCAGGCCAGCAAGGGCCCCGAGCGGCCTCGTGTCCCCTGCCCCTGCAGCTCGGGGCTCCCTTCCCCAGCCCTGGCTCTGCAGCACCAAGCCCTGCTGGGAGCCCTCCCCTGCATGCTGCCACCGCTCCCTGACGCTGCTGGTGCCCTCTGCCGGGCACTGCCCAGCCCAGCCCAGCCCCTGCCCACCTCTCCCCACCTCCCGGACCTCTCCCCAGCCCAGCAGCCCAGGCTGGGCTGGCCACAGGGCAGTGCCCACCGCAGGCTGCTGCAGGGCTCTGGGCACGGCCAGCACAGCCCCAGCCCCTTGCAAGGCACCGCAGCTGCTGGCACAAAGGCGGCTCTGGGCCTCCCCAGCAGCCCCCGTGCTGGGGCCAGCCATGGCTCAGGAGATGGAGGGCATAGAGCTGGTGGTGCTGCTCTGCAGAGCCAGGGGTTTTGGTGTCCTTGGTCATCCAGGGATCTCCGCTCTGCCCATTCTGCTCAGGGTGGGCAGCAGACTGAACTCCGTGGGGATCTCTACTGCTTAGCCCCTTTCCATCTCCCCTTATGGCTCAGCAGCACAGGGCAGTGCTTTCGCAGGACCATGGGGTTTCTCTAATGGCATAAAGGGCAGGCGAGTGCTACACTAGGTCGCAATTTTGGGGTTTCAGAGAGGTTGTCCTTAACTACACTGGACTTTCATGTGCCTTTGCCAGCTGGCTCCTCTAAACCCTTCTGGAATTGCAGAGCCCTCTTTAACTCATGGGCTCCTCATTTTCACCTTTTCCTTTACCTTTCTCTACCAAATTAAACCACAGACGGTTCACTCAGGGGTCTGGCGAACAAGTCTTACGGGGAGCGGCTGAGGGAGCTGGGGTTGTTCAGCCTGGAGAAGAGGAGGCTCAGGGGCGACCTTATCGCTCTCTATAGGTACCTTAAAGGAGGCTGTAGCGAGGTAGGGGTTGGTCTATTCTCCCATGTGTCTGGTGATAGGAAGGGGGAATGGGCTAAAGTTGCACCAGGGGAGGTTTAGGTTGGATATTATAGAATCATAGAATCATAGAATATCCTGAGTTGGAAGGGACCCTTAAGGATCACCAAGTCCAGCTTCTGGCACCACACAGGTCTGCCCAAAAGTTTAGACCATGTGACTAAGTGCACAGTCCAATCTCTTCTTAAATTCAGACAGGCTTGGTGCAGTGACTACTTCACTGGGGAGCCTGTTCCAGTGGGCGACCACCCTTTCGGTGAAGAACCTCTTCCTTTTGTCCAGCCTAAACTTCCCCTGCCTCAGCTTGACACCATTCCCGCAGGTCCTGTCACTGGTGATAATGGAGAATAGGTCACCTGCCTCTCCACTCCCCCTCGTGAGGAAGTTGTAGACTGCGATGAGGTCTCCCCTCAGCCTCCTCTTCTCCAGGCTGAATAGGCCCAGTGACCTCAGCTGCTCCTCATATGTCTTCCCCTCTAGGCTCTTCACCATCTTCGTCACCCTCCTCTGGACACTCTCCAACAGTTTAATGTCCTTCTTGTACTGTGGTGCCCAGAACTGCACACAGTACTCGAGGTGAGGCCGCACCAGCGCAGAGTAGAGCAGGACAATCACCTCCCTCGACCGACTAGCAATGCCGTGTTTGATGCACCCCAGGATACGGCTGGCCCTCCTGGCTGCCAGGGCACACTGCTGGCTCATTCAACTTGCTGTCAACCACAACCACCAGATCCCTCTCTGCGGGGCTGCTCCCCAGCGTCTCATCGCTCAGTCTGTACGTATAGCCAGGGTTGCCCCATCCCAGGTGTAGGACCCAGCACTTGCCCTTGTTAAACTTCATGTGGTTGGTGATTGCTCAGCTCTCCAATCTGTCCAGGGAGAGATATTAGGAAGAACTTCTTTACCGAAAAGTTTGTTAGGCATTGGAATGGACTGCCCAGGGAAGTGGTTGAGTCACCATCCCTGGAGGTCTTTAAAAGACGTTTAGATGTTGTTCTTAGTGATATGGTTTAGTGAAGGACTTGTTAGTGTTACGTAAGAGGTTGGACTAGGTGATCTTGGAGGTCGCTTCCAACCTAGATGATTCTGTGATCCTGTGATTCTGTGATTCATTAGTTGAGGAACCGCTGCCAACCCAGACTCGCAAACTGTCCTTGGATATCAACTGACATATCCTGACAGTTCTGTACTCCACTCCAGAATGTTATTTGCCATCAACCCCAGCACCACTATGACAGTCCCATGCAGATATGTCAAAGGCCAGTTACTGTTTGCTGGGCTATGTGCAACCAAGAAGGGAGCTCCCAGTCCAGTCCTTGGTCCCACACTGGTCACTCTGGGACTCTGATTAATGGTGAAGCCCAGAAAAGCAAGAGACCTGTCAATGGAGCAGCCCCTTGGGTGTATTCCTGACACCAGGTTTGTGAAGAGGTGTGCAGAAATGTGACAGAGAGGTCTCTGTAGAGACAACAGGACTATCACTGAGGCCCTGCTGCTGGCCATGGCCATCGCTCCAGGAAGCAGCAGCCCCGACCCGAAGGCAGCAGAGAGGCAGAGCCCAGCGGGCAGTGAGGGGCAGCCCCGAGGGCCAGCGGGGCCGCTCCTCCCTGTGGCAGCTGGGCTCTGGGCCCTGAGCCCCTTCTGCATGCTGGGGCTGCTCCCCCAGCTGCACAGGAGATGGGAAGAGAGGGGACCTGAGACCACTGAATTTCTCATGGCTTCTTTATTGTCTTTATGTACACAAGATGCCCAGTTCTATAGATACATGAGAGGACTGGATCAACTTAAATAGAATAATCAAAGATGAGAGCATAAGAATAAAAATATTTAAATAAAAATAATATCATAACACTTGTGAGAAAACCATACTGAACACAAAGAACAACAAAATATTGTCATAATACTTTCTGAGTGTCCTTGTTGTCCTCTTAAGATAATTGGTCCCTTATCAGTGTTGGAGAAGCATGTATCAAAAAAGTTTCCTCAGGGCATCCTTGAGCTCCTGGTTCCTCACACTGTAGATAAGGGGGTTCACTGCTGGAGGCACCACCGAGTACAGAAATGACAACACCAGATCCAGGGATGGGAATGATTTGGAAGGGAGTTTCAGGTAGACAAACATAATGGCACTGACAAACAGGGAGACCACGGCCAGGTGAGGGAGGCACGTGGAAAAGGCTTTGTGCCGGCCCTGCTCAGAGGGCATCCTCAGCACAGCCCTGAAGATCTGCACATAGGACAGCACAATGAAAACAAAACAGCCAAAGGCTAATGCGCCAATAACCACAAGAGGTCCAAATTCCCTGAGATAAGAAATGGAGCAGGAGAGCTTGAGGATCTGGGGGATTTCACAGAAGAACTGGTCCACAGCATTGCCTTGGCAGAGGGGCAGGGAAAATGTAGTGGCCGTGTGCAGGACAGCATGGAGAAAGCCACTGCCCCAGGCAGCTGCTGCCATCTGGGCACAAGCTCTGCTGCCCACGAGGCTCCCGTAGTGCAGGGGCTTGCAGATGGCAACGTAGCGGTCGTAGGCCATGACGGTGAGAAGGGAAAACTCTGCTCCAGCAGAGACAGTGAACAGAAAGACTTGAGCTGCACATCCCTGATAGGAGATGGCCCTGGTGTCCCAGAGGGAATTGGCCATGGCTTTGGGGAGGGTGGTGGAGATGCAGCCCAGGTCGAGGAGGGCGAGGTTGAGGAGGAAGAAGTACATGGGGGTGTGGAGGCGGTGGTCGCAGGCTACGGCGGTGAGGATGAGGCCGTTGCCCAGGAGGGCAGCCAGGTAGATGCCCAGGAAGAGCCCAAAGTGCAGGAGCTGCAGCTCCCGCGTGTCTGCGAATGCCAGCAGGAGGAACTCGCTCGCAGAGCTGCTGTTGGGCATTTCCTGTCTTTGGTCATGGACACAGCCAAATGAGAAAAAAAAAAAAAAAAAAGAAAAAAAAAGAGAGACAGTGTTATGAGTAAAGTCTGTGAGCAAGATTCAGCTAATTCCCAAATGAAGCCTTACATTCCCTGTTTCCAAGAGGACCTCTGTCTCTCTCCCTGTCTGGAGCCCTGCTCTGTGCTTGCTGAGTGTCCTGTACACTGCAGCTGCCTCTGCCCAGCTGCTCCCAATGAGCCTGCTCTGCTCCATTGGAGGTCCCAAGAGGGCAGGTTCCTGGGAAGGGGCTCCCTTGGTCGAGTGAGGGGTGTTTGGCTGTGTGACTCCGTGTGCGTCTTCCCTGTTCAATACCTAGGAGACAAAAGCAGCAGGTGGATCGTGCGTGTCTGGCTGGAGAGAGCAGGGAGCATCTCCTCCTGCCTCACCCTCCGTGCACAGCACTCCCTGTCAGAATCAGGCACCAGCAGCTGCCACGCTGGGCAAGGGAGAGAAGCAGGCATGGGCAGGCAGGGCGGACCCAACGCGGTGCCGAGGCTGCGGTGTCGGTGAGGTAGAGCCTGTCCTCACACCCCTGTGCCATCTGCCCGGCACAGCCAGCAGAGGGAAAAGAGCTCTGGAGTGCAAGAAGCATTGGGAATGTGCTCCTTGTCGTATGGTAGGAATTTGGGGGTAAGACCTCTGTGGAGCCAGGAGCTGGACTCGATGATACTTGTGGGTCCCTTACAACTCGGGATATCCTATGATTCTGTGATTCTGTGCCTGCTTCCGTGGAGGAAGGTGGAGGGGGCCTGCAGCAAATGTGTCTACTTCCACAGAGATTTAGGGTTCAGACACCCCATATTCTCAGCCCCCCAGATTATACATGCCATGACAGAAGCTGTGAGGGGAAGAGGAGACCAGGGGCTGCTGCAAGGAAGGTGCCTGCACTGCAGGGGATGGCAGGGAGGGAGCAGCTCCCTCCCACCGCCTGCCCATGTCCCTGCTGCCTGCAGCTGTCCCTGCCACCAGCTCTTTCTCTGTCCCCACGTCTCCTCCCGTCCATGCTCACAGACCCCATCCCACCCGCTGTGTGCCCACCTCTGACCTGCAGACACCTCCTGGGGATGGGGACAGCTCTGGGGACATCTCCCTGTCTGCAGGTCCTAAAGGCCAGCTCAGAAAAGCCCTGGTGCAGTCTGTAAGCAGGGAGAAGGGAAGGGATATTCTCAGGTTCCCCACTAACATGTTTAGGTCTCGGTTAAAAGACGTAGGAAACTCCATCATCTGTGTAATCCCTACAACTCTGTTAACAGAGCGCCTGCCCAAGAATTAGAGCAGGAAAATGCAGGCATGGACTGCAGACAGTGCCTTCTCTTTGCAGGCAGCCCCTGCCCTCCCCTTCCTCTGCCCAAGGTTGCCCTGCAGCACCTTCTCCTCCGTATCACACAAGCCACGAGAGACATCCTGGCAGCTCCTGGCCAGGCAGAGACGTCCCGGACATCCTGGCAGCCCCTTCCAGGAACCTCCCCTGCACTGTCCAGCAGCCAGAGACTTACCGTGTGCAGGGCTGTGAAGGTTTCTCCTGCACTGAGCTCTCCTCTGCCCGCACCCTGCAGGCTGCCTGAAATCCCTTTCTGCCTCGGTGCCTGCGGTCAGAGCCGCCAGCCCTGCTGCGCTGTGCACAGGAGCTGCTTCTGGGCACAGCTGTCTCTCTGCACCACGGCCCTCTTGCCACGAGCTCTCTCTGCCCCAGGAGCCCGGCCCAGCTCAGCACCACACGCCCAGCCCAAGGCATTGGAATCCCCCCTCGGGGGGCTTTGGGGAGGAGCCCACGAACCTCAGGCACTGAGAGACAATTGAAGACATCTCTCAACAAGTCCAAGTCAGAGGCAAGTTTCCTGCAGTGTCCCCCTGAGGGCCAGCACTGACACAGCCTCCCTTGGAGCTCGTTAGAGCAGAGCATTGGAGGCAGTGAGGACAAGGAGACAAAGGCGCTGTGAAGGTGACACTGGTGTGTAGACAAAATGTATTTGTTTCACTAAGCACAAAGGCCCAGACAATAAGGAATTTTAATTTGAATTAAAATTTGAAAAGACAGAACAGAAAGTTAAAATAGTAATAATAACAATAATAACAAAAACAATAATATTTAGAAAGCAAGTGATGCACCACGCAATTCCTGAGAAGCCCCTCACCGATGCTCAACCCGTCCCTGAGCATCGGTCCCCCTGACCCTGGCCAGCCTGCAGCAGGATCTCTTGTGCACGTCCCTTCACCTTCAGTTCTTTTAGTGCAAAATCAGCTGTCAGAGGAATTTGGAGTATTTTCTTCCCTTTCTCAAACACTTCCTCTGCTCTGTCACCCCACACAACGATGCCATCGATGTACTGTAGGTGTTCAGGAGCTTCCTCCTCTTCCAGGGCACTCTGGATCAGTCCATGGCAAATGGTAGGGCTGAGTTTCCTGCCCTGGGGCAGTCGATGCCAGGTTGAAAGCAAGCTGTGGCCTTCCATCTGCTGGCAAATACATGGAGAAAATTGCATTAGCGATATCAGTTGTGGCAAAACGCTTGGGTGCCTTTGATCCCAATTTGCATGGAAGCTCTACCGTGTCCGGCATGGCAGCACTCAGCACCGCATGACTTCCTTCAGGCCACGACAATCCTCTGTCGGCGGACTCGGTTGGTGCTCTACTGACTGAGGTGCACGGCTGTGGCAGTGATTGGCACCAGCTGTCCTTCAGCCCTCATCAACCCCACAACAGAAGGGTCCTGTGAGAGGCCAAGGCAAGGCAGACAACAGCATCATGTCCTCCGTCTCCAAGGCAGCTGTGCCAAAAGCCCACCCATACCCTTTTGGGTCCTTGAAATATCTCTCCTCTCCTGAAGCAGTCTCTTCCAAGGATGCACAGAGTCCGGGGCCAGTCCCAGTGGGGTGCTTTTGCCACTCCTTCCCACTTAGACTCACTTCAGCCTCCAGCACAGGTCAGTGTTGGCATCCCCCTGTCACTCCAGACACACAAATGGGTTCACCCCTCCGCAGCTTGGTGGCACGAGGGTACGCTGTGCAGTGGTGTCCACTGGAGCCTGAGACTTCTGGGGGCCTGATGTGCAAGGCCATCGAATCCACACAGTCCAATACAGCCGATGGTCCCCTTCCTCCCCCGGCTGGAGGCAGGGCCCCTCTCGTCCTGCTCATAGTATTCCTTACTGTGTCTGCAGGACTGCCCGCTAGAAAGTGGAGCAGCAGTTCTCTAAGAACCCCTTTTAGGGACTGTTGTTCCTTGCCACTCACGTACCCGTGCCTCTAGGGTTGAGGCAGATTTTCCATCCTACTTTCTCATGTCCTCTCCATGGTCACACAGGTAAAACCACAGGGTGACACATCGTGTGTACCCACCATCTCTCCTTTCCTGCCCTCTGAGTCCAGGGAGGGGCCCCGTTTCTCCCAGCACCAGAGCAGCATAGGGATAGGGATCGCGTGGTTACTGATGCTCTTAGGACCTCTTCCTCTTGGTCCTCCTACTCACATGATGGCCCAGCTTTTCTGAAGCCTGCCTCATCTTCTTTCTCCTCCTTTCTTGTCTGGGTAGGAGTTTCTTTCCTTTCTTAAAAACAAACAAACAAATTTAGTAAAAAACTGACTTCCATATCCATCGTTTTTTCTTGCGTATAGGAGCAACTGATACAGACAAAGATTAGTTTTCTGGCCCAGACACAGGGCCCATAAAAGGAGCTGGAGTTGCTGCAGGGCATTTTGCAGATGCTGTAGTGGCTGCAGGGTCTGTCAGAGGGGTTGGAGTGGCTGCAGGCCTTGTCACAGAGGTTGGAGTGGCATTGATTGTGGCTCTGTAGGCATAGGCCGAGACCCAGCACACTGCAGTGGTATGTGTCTCTTTGGAAATGCCAGGGTGATAACACCACTTTTCCAAGCATTTCACAGTTTTTTAGGATTCTGCACTTGATCAGGGATGAAATTCCAAAGCTTTGGAGGTGCCCCCTGCTCTAGGTGCCTGCCCAGATCCTCCCACACTCCCTGCCACTCCTCACTCTCCTGTCTCCATGCACATCTATGGATGGCATGCTTAAGTAGTTGCTTAAACATAAACAAAAGATGGAACACGTGCAGGAAATGTAACAATAGGAACATGCTGGTTTGACCATCCCAAGGATATTCAAAGCTTTGAAGAGCTATTGTAATTAGCGGGGAGGAGAAGGGGGAGGTGAAGGAGAAAGGGAGAGTGAAGAAGTGGGGAAAGGCCTCCCCCACTGTCCATACCAGTTCCACCCCCCCACCTCCTTCCCCACCCCGCATAGATTTACTACTTGAGGAGTAAAGGCAAAAAGTGTAAAAGAGTGTAATTATTAAGAGTTGCTAAGTGGTGAAGAGATGGTTCCGTAGGTACAGAGGTGGCAATACTTTTATCCTATCCTAAGTCAGAGTTATCCAATACAGCAAAAGATTAACCTTAAACCTGTCCCCAGAATTGATGAACAGCATGACATGGAAGGCGGACAGTTAGCAATGTGCTATACAACACATTTCTGAAAACAAGCACAACAGACCCCAGATCAAAAAGGTCGACATTGTGATCAGCAACTGTTAAACTGACCTAATGCTTAAAACAACTTACTTTTAAAACGCTCTGGTCAGATCTGTCATCTCAGCCTTTGTGCTCCACACTAGGCACCAAGAAAACTTGCTGTGGTTTGACCCAGCAGGCAGCTCAGCGCTACAAAGCTATTCATCCACTGGGATGGAGGAGAGAACTGGGAGGAAAGGAAAAAAGAAAAAAAAAAATTTTGGGTTGATATAAAAGCAGATTAATAGGACACAAAGGAAATAATAATAACAATAATAACAACAACAACATATTAATAATAGAATATATTATTATGATTATTACTATAGACACAAATAGGCTAAGGAGATGATCTTTTTGTGTGCATATCAAAAGACAGAAAAGACGGGTGGTGGTGATTAATTGGAAAGTGTTCGACCGGAGCATGACAGACATGGTATGGAATAAGCGGTGAATATTGTCCTAGTTTTTGCTGCAAAAGACTTAATTTTTCTTCCTAGTAGCTGGTATGGCGCTGTGTTTCATATTTACAGAATTACAGAACAGTTTGGGTATGAATGGACCTTATAGATCACATCATTCCAACTCACCTGCCCTGGGCAGAGACACCTTCCACTAGACCAGGTTGCTGAAGGCCCCATCCAACCTGGCCTTGAACGCCTCCAGGGACGGGGCATCCACAACATCTCTGGGCAGCCTGTTCCTCTCACCCTCTGAGTAAAGAACTTCTTTCTAATGTCTAATCTGAATCTACCCTCTTTCAGTTTAAACCATTACCCCTAGTCCTATCGCTGCTCTCTTTCATGAAGAGTCCCTCCCCAGCTTTCCTGTAGGCCCCTTTAGGTACTGGAAGGCCGCTGTAAGGTCTCCCTTGAGCCTTCTCTTCTCCAGGCTGAACAACCCCAACTCCCTCAGCCTGTCTTCATAGGAGAGGTGCTCCAGCCCCTTGATCATCCTCGTGGCCCTCCTCTGGATTCATTCAAATAGATCCGTGTCCTTCTTGTGCTGGGGGCCCCACAGCTAAACACAATACCTGATGTGTGGCCTCACCATGGCCGAGTAGAGAGGCACAATCACTTCCCTATTCCTGCTGACCACACCATACCTGGTACAAGCCCGGATGCTGTTGGCCTGCTTGGCCACCTGAGCACCCTGCTGGCTCATATTCAGCCGACTGTCCACCAATATCCCCAGATCCTTTTCCCCTGGGCAGCTGTCCAGACACCCTTCTCCCAGAATTATTCTGGGCTGTTGTGCCCCAAGTACAGGACCCGGCACTTGGCCTTGTTGAACTTCATACAGTTGACCTCAGCCCATGGGTGCAGCCTATCCAGATCCCTCTGCAGAGCCCTCCTACCCTTGAGTCGATCTACACTTGCATCTAACTTGGTGTCATCTGCAAACTTACTGAGGGTGCACTCGATCCCTTCATCCAGATCACTGATGAAATTATTGAAAAAGAAGATACAGCCAATTTTTAACCCAAGAAAGCATACATCCCTCCTGGCCTTGAGCAGCCAGTTTCCCCAGGAGAATGCTGGGGGAAGCAGTTTCAAAAGCCTTACTGAGGTCTGGGTAGACCACATCCACAGCCTTTCTCTTCTCCACTGAGCACATCACCTTGACTTAGAAGGAGATCAGATTTGTCAAGCAGGACCTGGCTTTGGTAAACCCATGCTGACTGGGCCTGGTCACCTGGTGGTCCTGGAAGTGTTACGTGGTGGTACTCAAGATAATCTGCTCCATGAGCTTCCCCAGCACCGAGATCAGACTGACAGCCCTGTAGTTCCCCAGATCCTCCTTCTGCCCCTTCTTGTAGGTGGCCGTCACATTGGCTAGTCGCCAGTCACCTGGGACCTTGCCTGATAGCCAGGTCTGCTGATAAATGATGGAAAGTGGCCTGGTGAGCACTTCTGCCAGCTCCCTCAGTACCAACACGTGGATCCCATCTGGCCCCATAGACTTGCGTACATCTAAGTGGAGTAGCAGGTCTCAAAACTTTTCCTCACGGATTATGAGGGCTTCATGCCACTCGCTGTCCCTATGTACCAGCTCAGGAGTCTGAGTACCAGGGGAACAACTGTTCTTGCTGCTGGAGAATGAGGCAAAGGAAGCAATAAAAATGCTCAGCATTTTACTCATCACCTTTACCTATGTTTCCCCCCACAACCAATGGAGGATGAAGATTCTCATTACTCCTCCTTTTATTTTTTTTATTTTATGAATTAAAAAAAATAATAATTATTATTTTTTTAATTATCCTTAATAGATAGGTTGGGCTCCAGTTAGTTTTTTGACCTTCTAATTTTGTCCCTGCACAGCCTCACAACATTTAGAATGCGGTTCCAAACAAAATGACAGCATACATGAGAAGGAAGCAGAGAAAAGGTAGAATCCAGTGGAATTCAATCCCCTATAATTCTGTGATAGTATGCTCCAGTTTTATTCCACTAAATCCTGTGTTGTCCAAATTCTCCTGCAATTGTTGATGCAGTTATCTTGTAATAGACAGCATAACCAGGGTGAGCCATCTGCCTGAAGATATTAACAGCTGAGAGAATGGAGCACCAGCGTGGAGGAACAACGAAAAAATGAAGGATTTCTCCTGCAGAAACCTCTTGACATTTGCAAGGAGAAGAGCCCAGTCCTGCAGCAGAGGAAGAGGAACCCCACACATCAGGGCAGACTGGGACCCTGCTGAGTGAGCAGTGCCCAGGAGGAGGAGAGCCTGGGCACCACGAGGGATGCCATACGAGCAGTGGTGCTGCTCCCCAGGAACCAGGCCAGCTTCCTACAGAGCTGCCTTACGAGGAGCATGGCCACCAAGAAGATCTGACTTAACATACTCAGCTCAAATTCAGTGAGACACCACCACACAGTGGTCTACATGAGCAGATAACAAGTTACAGGTCTGGGATTCCCTAGGACAGCCTGGTATGGAGAGGATCAAGGATTCTACCAAGGTCGAGAGTCCCAACAGGACCCAGGGCTTTGTGTCCATGGCTCTGGCTGTTGTCTCTGCCACTGAGGCCTAGGAGGAGACAGCTTATCGGTAAAGCACCAGGGCCTCATTGTCTCCTCGCCCCCAGCCATGAACCAGGCAGGGCTCGTACCATTCTCCTGCACTTGGCCATGCACATCCCCATCTCCTCCTGCCCCAGGAAGAGCCCTGAGCAGTGTGTGAAGGGAAAGGATCTCCCTTCCCAGGGGCTGGGGGTCAAGGCCTGGCCCTTGTGCTTGGTGACACACATCCAGTTCTCCTACACACCAGTGCCACCTTCACACTGCCTTTGTCTCCTTGTCCTCACTGCCTCCAATGCTCTGCTCTAACGAGCTCCAAGGGAGGCTGTGTCAGTGCTGGCCCTCAGGGGGACACTGCAGGAAACTTGCCTCTGACTTGGACTTGTTGAGAGATGGCTTCAATTGTCTCTCAGTGCCTGAGGTTCGTGGGCTCCTCCCCAAAGCCCCCCGAGGGGGGATTCCAATGCCTTGGGCTGGGCGTCTGGTGCTGAGCTGGGCCGGGCTCGTGGGACAGAGAGAGCTGGTGGCAAGAGGGCCCTGGTGCAGAGAGACAGCTGTGCCCAGGAGCAGCTCCTGTGCACAGCGCAGCAGGGCTGGGGGCTCTGACCGCAGGCACCCAGGCAGAAAGGGATTCCAGGCAGCCTGGAGGGTGTGAGCAGAGGAGCGCTCAGTGCTGGAGAAACATTCACAGCCCTGCCAATGGTTAGTCTCTGGCTGCAGGACAGTGCAGGGGAGGTTCCTGGAAGGGGCTCCTGGGTCCGGGACGTCTCTGCCTGGCCAGGAGCTGCCAGGATGTCTCTCGTGGCTTGTGCAGTGTGAAGGAGAAATTGCTGCAGGGCAGCCTTGGGCAGAGGAAGGGCAGGGTAGGGGCTGCCTGCAAAGAGAAGGCACTTTCT
The DNA here is from genome assembly GCF_964211835.1 of Anser anser. Classification (NCBI taxonomy): domain Eukaryota; kingdom Metazoa; phylum Chordata; class Aves; order Anseriformes; family Anatidae; genus Anser; species Anser anser. Next base: position 32,284 of record NW_028154073.1, on the reverse strand, counting down.
GCAGTCTCTGCCTGTTTTTCCTGCTCTGATTCTGGGGCAGGCTGTGTGTTGAGTGGTTGGATTTGCACAGGTGGCTGAGCTTCCACTGCATTGAACTGAGACCTAAGCAGGTTAGTGAAGAACCTCAGAATATCCCCTCCCTTCTCTCTACTTACAGACTGCACCAGGGTTTTTCTGTGCTGTTCTTTAGGACCTGCAGACAAGGAGATGTAATTTTTTAGCACAGCCTCTGAGTGCAGCCATGCCACACCTGAGTGCTGCAAGCAGCCAGCAGCTGCGCACCAGGGGATGGACAGAGCAGCCCTCCTGGAGGTGACCTCTGGCTGAGGTTTCCGCCACAGCAACAACATTTACCGCTGCAGTGGAGCAGAGGTGGCGGGTTGGGGGCTGATGGGCAGAGGTGGCTGCTAAGTACGGGACACTCAGGAAGCACAAAGCAGGGCTACAACCAGGGAGAGACACAAAGGTAACCCTGAAAGAAAGACAATGTGAAAGCTTTAATGAGAAAAGAAATGAGTATTGCTCAGGGAAATTTCCCCTAACAGTCAGTATTTTTTCTTCTTTGCAGTGCCCTTGATGAAGGGCAGGAAATGCCCAACAGCAGCTCTGTGAGCAAGTTCCTCCTGCTGGCATTTGCAGACACGCGCGAGCTGCAGCTCCTGCACTTCGGGCTCTTCCTGGGCGTCTACCTGGCTGCCCTCTTGGGCAACGGCCTCATCCTCACCGCCGTAGCCTGCGACCACCGCCTCCACACCCCCATGTACTTCTTCCTCCTCAACCTCGCCCTCCTCGACCTGTGCTGCATCTCCACCACTCTGCCCAAAGCCATGGCCAATGCCCTCTGGGACACCAGGGCCATCTCCTATCAAGGGTGTGCTGCACAGGTCTTTCTATTTGTCTTCTTGATTACAGCAGAATTTTATGTTCTCACCATCATGTCTTACGACCGCTACGCTGCCATCTGCAAGCCCCTGCACTACGGGAGCCTCGTGGGCAGCAGAGCGTGTGCCCAGATGGCAGCAGCTGCCTGGGGCAGTGGCTTTCTGCACGCTGTGCTGCACACTGCCAATATATTTTCACAACCTCTGTGCCATGGTAATGCATTGGACCAGTTCTTCTGTGAAATCCCCCAGATCCTCAAGCTCTCCTGCTCAGATGCCTACCTCAGGGAGGTTGGGTTTATTGCATTTAGCTTTTGTTTAGGTGCTGGCTGCTTTGTTTTCATTGTGATGACCTATGTGCAGATCTTCAGGGCGGTGCTGAGGATGCCCTCTGAGCAGGGCCTGCACAAAGCCTTTTCCACGTGCCTCCCTCACCTGGCCGTGCTCTCCCTGTTTGTCAGCACTATCGTGTTTGCCTGCCTGAAGCCCTCCTCCATCTCCTCCCTATACCTGGACTTTGTCGTGGCAGTTCTGTACTCAGTGGTACCTCCAGCAGTGAACCCGCTCATCTACAGCATGAGGAACCAGGAGCTCAAGCATGCACTGAAGAAACTGTTTCAGTTGTCTTCCAGAAGCAATTAGCTGCTGCTCTGCTGCTGCAATGGGAAAAACTCACCAAAAAAACACGGTGTGAGACACAGCCTTGCAGTGCCAGGTACCAGGTCCACCAATGCTGGCCCCAAACTGTGAGAAACAAAGTAAAAACGTTACGTACAGAAGGAGAGAAGGTGGATCCTGATGATACAGGACTGCAGGCACCTGTGGGCAGTACGGACACTGACCTGCGGTCTCAAGGCTCCCTGGGTGGGGAATAGGAGAAAGAGGCCAGTGCCTGTCCTGTGCCACCTCCCCGCCAGCCCTGCCCTCCCACAGGTGGAGTATTTCTCCCTTACTCGCGCACCAGCAGCGCTTTGCCTCCTCCTCCTCCACAGGGAGATGAGCCACAGACCTGGCTGTGTGTGAGGGAGCAGCAGACTTGAGCAGAAAAAAAGCCATTTTCATGGCACTGGGGCATCTGAAGGGTCCAGCCCCTGTGGCTGGGTCTGTTCTCTGCAGCAAAGGGCTGTCACCAAGCCCCAGCTCTGTGGTTGCTCCTGCAGCTCTGAGGACCACTCCAAGGGCATCACAGTAACGATGCTCAGGACCTAGGAGGGTCAGCCCGCCCATGGATCGCAGCAGGAGGATGGTAGGATTCCATAGTACACAAGGACACGGACACCTCGTTGCTCTGTCTTCATGAACGTCTTTATTACAAATTGCTACAAATCCCTACCTGTAAAGCAACTACGTGTTGCAAGAAACTTCTAAGTTACCACTAGGAAAGCAAATATGGGCTTGTGATGCTTTCCCTAAATCTGCACCAATAAATACTATTTGAGGTGCTACTGGTACGACACTCATGAATCCACTTGGTGGAGGGCACAAGGCAGGGCACCTTCCCCTTCTTTCTTTGGGGCCAGTCATGATATCTCGTGAGTAACGTGAACATCATTGGGTAACCCTAACAACATGCCTCCAGGCTGTGTTTCTGGCTTTTTCCAAGGGTAAACAACTAAGCAAAAGGGTACCAGAGGGCTGTTGGCATAACTGCCTTGAATAGAGAGAACGTCAAATAGTTGTCTACCTTGCCTGGTCTCGCACAGGACCCTTCTGTTGTGGGGTTGCTGAGAGCCGAAGCAGAGCAGGTGCCAATGGCTGCCACAACGGTGCACCGGGAGCAATAGCGCACTGACCTCCAAGTCCTCCAAGCTCAAGAGCTGTGTATTCCTGTGAGCAAAAAGTCAGGCAAAGGGGGCAGGAGACCTGCTTGGAAGATCAAGGAGATCCTGGGGTGACTGAAATGGAAGAAGGAAGCATACATAATGTGGAAAAGGGGACAAGCCACTCGGGAAGAATATAGGGACCTTGTCCGAGGATGCAGGGAAGTGACAGGGAAGTCCAAGGCCCATTTGGAGTTAAATCTTGCAAGGGGTGTCAAGGACAACAAAAAGGGCTGTTTCAAACTCATCAGTTGCAGAAGGAAGACAAAGGAAAATGTGGGCCCACTGCTTAATGAGGTGGGTGCCCTGGTGACAAAGGACAAAGGGAAGGCAGAATTACTGAATGCCTTCTTTGCTTCACTCTTCACTGCTAAGACCAGCCCTCTGGAATCTCTAAACTTAGAGACAAGGGAGGAACTCTGGAGAAACGAGGACTTTCCCTTGGTTGAAGAGGATCAGCTCAGAGATCTCTTAGGCAAACTTGACACCCACAAGTCCTTGGACCCCGATGGGACACATCCATGAGTGCTGAGGGAGCTGGCGGATGTTACTGCTGGCCCACTCTCCATCACCTTTGAAAGGTCATGGAGAACAGGAGAGGTGCCTGAAGAGTGGAAGAAAGCTCATGTCATGCTGGTCTTAAAAAAGGGCAAGAAGGAGGCCCCAGGCAACTACAGCCCGGTCTGCCTCACCTCCATCCCTGGAAAGGCGATGGAACAGCTCATCCTGGAGGTCATCTCCAGCATGTGGAGGAGAGGAAGGTGATCAGGAGCAGTGAGCATGGGTTCACCAAGGGAAACCCTGCTTCACCAACTTGATAGCCTTCTATGATGGACTGACTAGCTGAGTGGGTGAGGGGAGAGCAGTGGATGTTTTGTACCTTGACTTCAGCAAGGCTTTCAGCACTGTCTCCCATAACATCCTCACAGGCCAGCTCAGGAAGTGTGGGATGGATGAGTGGTCAGTGAGGTGGATTGTGAGCTGGCTGGATGGCAGAGTTCAGAGGGTTGTGCTTAGTGAAGCAGAGTGTAGTTGGATGCCTGTAGCCAGCGGTGTCCTCCAGAGATCTACACTGAGTCCAGTCCTGCTCAATTTATTTGTCAATGACCTGGATGATGGAATAGAGTGAGTGCACCCTCAGCAGGTGTAAAGATGTGCTGTGTTTTGGGTCAAAGTGGTCTCCCTGCGTAGCATCACTGCCATGGTTGCCTGCCTGAAGCCTCCCTCCATCACCTCCCCATCCCTGGACCTGGTGGTTTCAGTTCTGTACTCGGTGTTGCCTCCAGCACTGAAACCCTCCTCTACAGCACGAGGAACAAGGAGCTAAAGGAGGCACTGAGGATGTTATTCTAATATACAGCATTTCCCCATCAATGAGGTACCTGCACATCTTCCTCACATATACCCGGGCAAGGCAGAAACACCTTTGTTCATGTATTTCAAAATTGCCTTTCAATCTTTGCAATATAATTCCAATTAAAGTATTTTTTCTTCATCTCACTTCTATCTCACTTCTTCTACCTTTTATTTATTTATTTATTTATTTATTTAATTATTTTAACCCAGAGACTTCATGTACAGGTGCTGATAAGCTCTTGGTAATTAACGAAATAAAGGAACCAGCAGGTAGTCATTTTCTGTGACTCTTGTTTCTCATGATTTCTCTTCAGGTACAGCAGAGGTTGTGGGATTGAAAAGCCCAGCTGCAATGTGGAGGAAAAGCAGAGATGTGGCTGAGGGACTCCAAGTATTTTCTGCAGTAGTCTGTACCAAAAAGTTCTCCTAAGCCTCTGAACTCAGTAAAAGAGATCAAGCATGAGAAGAGCATGTATTGAGAGGAAGGCCATGAAAAGCCACCAGGACAAGGGCCAGTTTCTGCCCCTGCAGGGGACTGAGCCTGGGCAAGGCCCAGCTTGGGAAGCAGCCCTGTCGGACGTTCTTGGTGGGCAGTGAGCTGGGCAGGAGGCAGCCGTGTGCCCTGGCAGCACAGGAGGGAAGGCTGAGGGGCACCTCACCGCAGCCTGCCAGGAGCTGCAGGGACGTCAGGAAGAGCCCAGGGCCAGGCTCTGCCCCATGGTGCACAGGGAGCCCTCCTCCTGCCACGCCGCGTGCGGTGGCTGCAGCAGAGGGGACCCCCAGCCAGCCCCTGCATGGGGCTCTGCCACCCGCCTCACCCCGGCCCTCTCCAGCGCCCTCCTCGCTGCTCTCTGATGCACGCCAGCACCTCCCCGTGCGTGCCGGCCAGCACATCTGCTGAGGGCCAGTGCGGCTGCTGCAGGGGCAGGGAGCTCAGCTTGTCCCTTGCAGCCCCCTGCCCTGGGCCTGCCCCTCCCCTTGCCCTCGGCCCCGGCCTTGTCTCTGCTGGCAGGAGCGCTCTTGGCATGCGCTTCCTGGCCTCCCCTCGCCTGCGCACAGCTGCTGCCCACTCAGGCTGCTGGCACAAACGTGTCCTCACAAGCAGCACCACTCCTTGGGCTGCTTCTCTTGGCCTCCCCCAGCTACTGCCTCGGATATTTGTCTCTGCTGGGCCCCAGCTTCCACACCCAAAAGCGTCCCTTGGCTGTCAGCTCCCTCTCCCGTGCACTGTGGGGTGACAGAGCCAGAGTGGGGCAGCTTGCCTTTATTTGATATAGTTTTGTGTATTTGCATTGATGATGTCACAAAAAGACAGTTCCTTCAGCAGTGATGTACATCCTTCTTCATGTTAGGACACAACTCAACGTCCTTCACTCTCCTTTATCTCATGGATGAACTGGATTAGGTCTCCTTGATTACTCTGAGGCACAGTGCAGTGCTTTTTGCCTTCTGACACTCCAGCACAATATGTGTGACTTTCCCTTACTCTGCACATTGACCTGATGGGTCATTTCACATTTTTCTCTTTCAAAACCTCAGGTGGACAGGGACCATTTCCAAAGCGGGGCAAGCTTATGGGTTCTGCCTCAGCCATTTGAAGCGTGCTATACTTGAGTTTTTCAGCCTCAGTTTGCTAAAGATGACCCAGGATGCTAAACGGATGTTCACCTGTCTAGTAGGAATAAGGGACAGTATCATGGGTTCCCAATGGCCATTTTAAATCTAGGACAAACCCAGGAACGCACTGAAGAAGGGGTTTGTCTTTGAAGGGGTTTCCTGTGCTGGGCTGGGCTGCAGTTACAGGGACAAAGACCACTGCTGGCAGTGGAGGTGCCCTTGGAACTCCACCTGGCTCCACCTGATTTTCCCAAAGGGCTCCGGTCTCCTGCAGGTCTTTTCTGACATCTGCTGGTCCAGGGAAGTGCCAAAAACACAACGGGGCATCAGGAGGTTTTCCCTGGTTATGCTTATGGTCAGACAGCAAAGCTCTGCCTCAATACCCTGTAATTATTTTGTACTTAAAAATAAAGTAAGTACTCATCAGCTCAAATGACTCAATCCCTTCTGTTAAATGTCTCACATGAAGTGCAATTCCTATCATGAAGAAATGTGAATTTCCATGATCTATATTCATTGCAGGAGAAGAAATACTGGTGTTCACCTGTACCTGCTTTGTCATCCCTTTTTCTATCATGGTGTGCTCCCTCATCTTCCAAGAACAAAACCCGTCTTCATTACACAGAACATGCTGGATGTCCCCTTTCCAGCTGCCTGTCTGGACCTATGCACTTCCCATGGTTCTCCTGCTTTGCCCTCCCCTTACTCTTGGATCATTCAGACCGCTCTCACCAACACAGTTGCTGCTCTGAGTTTCAGTGAGTTCCAGCTCGCCCATCTCTCAGCGGTCTAATGGTTTCCTTAGCAAGAAACTCATCGTTTATCATTGAATTAGTATGATATGGATTAATGTTAACACTACTATTTAAAATTTCCTATTAATCAGTGTAAAATAGATCATGTACCGTCATCCTTTTGGGAAGGTGAACGTCACTGGAGGCAAAAAAATTAGCAACTTGAACTTTTTGTTTTTTTTTTTTTTTTTTAATTGCAGCATGATTTCCTGTTGTTTGCTTTTAAACAGGAAAAACCCTACTCTTCCTACCTAAGCAGGGCTCCAAAGGAGTAACCCTAGACCAATATCTATAGGAAAATGATGCTCCAAGATGAAATGCAACAAACTTCAGCCTTTAAAATGAGGAAAGATATTTATTAGATGCTCTTTGAAATCTTCCTCCTTAACTACACCATGAAAGCTCTCCAATTACCTGCACAAGTCCTGAACACTTGAAGAAAACTGTGGGAGAGATATGGCTGCTTAGGACTTTCTCTGTTTTAATAAGTTCCATGGTGTATTTTAGTGCTGAGTCAATGAAACTTGGGTACTGAGAGGAGAATGATGCAACTGCTTGAGAAGGTAAAGTCAGAAGGAAAAGTTGAAGTGACTTGGAGTATTAATGGGCCCCACTGAGGGCTCTTACTAACAAAGCCTCCCCAGGGACTTGTTAGGGCAGCTAATTGGAGGCCATGATTGCAGAGAGGCAAAGCGCTGTGCTGAGAAAAGTCTTGGTTGGTTTTGGTGAAGCAGAAGGGCCAAGGCCTGACCCCAGCCACTGGCAGGGGAGATCCTGCACCCCCCTGTCTGGCTCAGGGCTCTTCTTGGGGTCTGTATGATGTGGTGGGCAGTGTGACGCCACGAGAAGAATTTCATTATGATACTTCCCCACCCCTGCACAGGGTATCAAGGAAGCAAAGAGGCCCCATTGCAATGACTATATCTCGTCTCCTCAGAAGCTCTAGCCAAGGGGACAAAAAGGTCAGGGCTGTTGGGGCCTTCCATTCTTGCCAGCACCCTCTGCCTTCTCCTCTGCAGCCTTTCCTATGTTGTCCCACACTTTGCCCTATTTCCTTGAAGTCTGCAGACACACATCTCAGTGTACCACCTTGCTCTCATCCAGGACTTTCCATCATCTCGACCATGTCTCGTCAACCCTCATCAGCTCTTACTTGATGAACACAAAGCCATGGTGTGATCACAGACACTCTTTGGGTGACTTCTGGCACCACAGCACTACCCTTTGAGGGACATCTCTTCCTCCTTGTAGCGAGTGCCACCCTTCCAAGGTACACTTTGTGGCACTTTTTTCTCTCCTGCTCTTTCCTACTACCAAAGAAAGCTCCATGAGGGTGGAAACCACTCCTGAAGGAGGCATCCCAACCCATCAGGCTCCTTGCGGCCTGTCAGCCAAGCAGACAGAAGTCACCTCACCAGCATCTCCCAAGGCTTGGGCCTGCTGCTGGCCTTGCAGCTTCTTGGCTAGACACAGCCAAGCCTTGTGCCTCCTACTGTCCAGGCCTGGCCTCAAGCAGAAGGGACAGGACAACCCCTGTGCGGGCCTTCTTTCTGTCTGGGTCCTCCTGGGGATGGAGGCAGAGGGGATCCCACAGGCAGCATGCCAAGCAGGGGCCTTCTGCTGGCCTAGCAGGGCCACTGGCAGATGTCAGCCCCAAAGTGCAGATCCCAGGGAGAAGCCAAGGGTGACCTGCCACCTCCAGACACAAGGGACCTCACAGTCCCTTTGCGTGACACATTCCTGCTGCTGCCCTATCAGCTGCAGAGACAGAAGTGACCTCCCAGTCACTGCCCCAGTCCCATTCCTCCTGCTGGGGCAGGAGATCCTGAGGCAGAGCTGACCTCTCTCTACTCCCCTGGGGACTTGGTTTTCAATTTCTGTGTTAGAGTTTAAACAAAGTTATAGTGGCAGGGTTCCCAAGCAAGCAGGTTTCTCGTTTCTGGTTTAGAGAGTGAACAAAACTTTACTGGGGAGCTTTGGTGTTCTTCTTTGGGTATCAGGTCTGTGGTTAGGTAAGCTCTGCTGTTTATGTTTTTTTTGTTTGTTTGTTTGTTTTCTGGTCTGCCATGAAGTCTAGGGTTAATCAGAGCATTTTAATACTAGTATTAAGGGAAAGGGTCAGTGTGAGCAGGAGAGTAAAGGTAAGGGAAAGGGGTATGGTCTTTTTCCTCTAAGTGATACTTTGAGTTCAAGCATTTGAGAAATGGATTCCTGTCAGAGTGTTGTAGTAGCATTTAGGTTTAGGGATTAAAATTCCTGGTTCAAGTAAGGTAAGGGCCATACATGACTGTTTGAAGTCAGTTTTACCACAGCGTCTACATTACATGACCTCTCTTACCTCTACGAAATCATTAATTTCAGCTGGCCAAGCTCTTCTTCCCACCCCAAAATCTCACATCTCTCTTGTCCAGGCTGCTCCTGACCTCCACATATCTTACTGGGATCAGCTTTCGGATGACATTCTTGATCCCAGAGTATCTGTCTCACCTCTGTTGGCTACTCTGCTCCTGAGAAGGAAGCGGTGTTGTTGCCAGAAGGGAAAATGACACAAAGGTCTTTAGGAGCATCCTGTACAATGGGCCCATCAGCTCTGCACCTCCACACAATCACACTTCCTACCTATAACTTTTGTTTCCTGAATGGCTTCTATGGTTTCAGCGTCCTTTTCCCAGCCCCTCGCGCATGCTTCAGTTTTGGATGTGCACGGATGGGATAAGGAAAGTGACACGCTTAGTGGATGAGGGAAAGGCTGTGGATGTGGTTTACCTTGACTTCAGTAAGGCTTTTGACACTGTTTCCCACAACATTCTCCTCAAGAAATTGGCTGCTCGTGTCTTGGACTGGGATATGCTTCGTTGGGTTAAAAACTGGCTGGATAGCCAGGCCCAAGGAGTTGTGGTGAATGGAGCCAAATCAAGTTGGAGGCCGGTCACTAGTGGAGTCCCCCAGGGCTCAGTACTGGGGCCAGTCCTCTTTAATATCTTTATCGATGACCTGGATGAGAGGATCGAGTGCACCCTCAGTAAGTTCGCAGATGACACCAAGTTAGGTGCGTGTGTCGATCTGCTCGAGGGAAGGAAGGCTCTGCAGGAGGATCTGGATAGGCTGGACCGATGGGCTGAGGTCAACTGTATGAAGTTCAACAAGGCCAAGTGCCGGGTCCTGCACCTGGGGCGCAACAACCCCAAGCAGATCTACAGGCTGGGAGATGAGTGGTTGGAAAACTGCCTGGCAGAGAAGGACCTGGGAGTACTGGTTGATAGTCGGCTGAATATGAGCCAGCGGTGTGCTCAGGTGGCCAAGAAGACCAACAGCATCCTGGCTTGTATAAGAAACAGCGTGGCCAGCAGGTCTAGGGAAGTGATTGTCCCCCTGTACTCGGCTCTGGTGAGGCCGCACCTCGAGTACTGTGTTCAGTTTTGGGCCCCTCGCTACAAGAAGGACATGGAGGTGCTCGAGAGATTCCAGAGAAGGGCAACGAGGCTGGTGAAGGGTCTGGAGAACAAGTCTTACGCGGAGCGGCTGAGGGAGCTGGGGTTGTTCAGCCTGGAGAAGGGGAGGCTCAGGGGCAACCTTATCGCTCTCTACAGTTACCTTAAAGGAGGCTGTAGAGAGGTGGGGGTTGGTCTATTCTCCCATGTGCCTGGTGACAGGACGAGGGGGAATGGGCTAAAGTTGCGCCAGGGGAGGTTTAGGTTGGATGTTAGGAAGAACTTCTTTACTGAAAGGGTTGTTAGGCATTGGAATGGGCTGCCCAGGGAAGTGGTTGAGTCACCATACCTGGAGGTCTTTAAGAGACGATTAGATGTTGAGCTCAGTGATATGGTTTAGTGGAGGACTTGTTACTGTTAGGGCAGAGGTTGGACTAGGTGATCTTGGAGGTCTCTTCCAACCTAGACTATTCGGTGATTCTGTGTGATTCTGTGTGTGATATTAACACTATTATTTTAAATTTCCTATTACTCAGTGTAAAATATATCATGTACCGTCATCCTTTCGGGAAGGTAAACATCACTGGAGGCAACAAGAGGAAGAAATTTTTTTTTTTTTAAATTGCAGCATGATTTCCTGTTGTTTGTTTTTAAATAGGAAAAACCTTGCTCTTCCTACATAAGCAGGGCTCCAAAGGAGTAACCCTAGACCAATATCTATAGGAAAATGATGCTCCAAGATGAAATGCAACAAACTTCAGCCTTTAAAATGAGAAAAGATTTTTATTAGATGCTCTTTGAAATCTTCCTCCTTAACTACACCATGAAAGCTCTCCAATTACCTGCACAAGTCCTGAACACTTGAAGAAAACTGTGGGAGAGATATGGCTCCTTAGGACTTTCTCTCTTTTAATGAGTTCTGTGGTGTATTTTGGTGCTGAGTCAATGAAACTTGGGTACTGAGAGGAGAATGATGCAACTACTTGAGAAAATAAAGTCAGAAGGAAAAGCTGAAGTGACTTGGAGTATTAATTGGCCCCATTGAGGGCTGTTCCTAACAAAGCCTCCCCAGGGACTTGTTAGAGCAGATAATTGGAGGCCATGATTGCAGAGAGGCAAAGCGCTGTGCTGAGAAAAGTCTTGGTTGGTTTTGGTGAAGCAGAAGGGCCAAGGCCTGACCCCAGCCACTGGGAGGGGAGATCCTGCACCCCCTCGTCTGGCTCAGGGCTCTTCTTGGGGTCTGTATGATGTGGTGGGCAGTGTGATGCCATGAGAAGAACTTCATTAGGACACCTCCCCACCCCTGCACAGGGTATCAAGGAAGCAAAGAGGCCCCATTGCAATGACTATATCTCGTCTCCTCAGAAGCTGTAGGCAAAGGGACAGAAACGTCAGGGCTGTTGGGGCCTTCCATTCCTGCCAGCACCCTCTACCTTCTCCTCTGCAGGCTCTCCTATGCTGTCCCACACTTTCTCCTATTTCCTTGAAGTCTGCAGACACCCATCTCTGTTCACCACCTTGCTCTCATCCCGGCATTTCCATCATTTCACCAGTGTCTCATCAACCCTCACCAGCTGTTCCTTGAAACACAAACCTAGAGTCTGATAATAGATACTCACCAGCATCTTCCAAGGCCTGGGCCTGCTGCTGGCCTTGCAGCTTCTTGGCTAGACACAGCCAAGCCTTGTGCCTCCTGAGTCCAGTCCTGGACTCAAGCAGAAGGGACAGGACAACCCCTGTGCGGGCCTTCTTTCTGTCTGGGTCCTCCTGGGGATGGAGGCAGAGGGGATCCCATAGGCAGCATGCCAAGCAGGGGCCTTCTGCTGGCCTAGCAGGGCCACTGGCAGATGTCAGCCCCAAAGTGCAGATCCCAGGGAGAAGCCAAGGCTGACCTGCCACCTCCAGACACAAGGGACCTCACAGTCCCTTTGCGTGACACGTTCCTGCTGCTGCCCTATCAGCTGCAGAGACAGAAGTGACCTCCCAGTCACTGCCCCAGTCCCATTCCTCCTGCTGGGGCAGGAGATCCTGAGGCAGAGCTGACCACTTTCTCATCAGCGTGGGAATAGGGCTCACCTTTGTGGGTCAGAGAGTAAACAAAGGTTTAAAGGGAAGGTTTGGTCTTCTTCTGTGGTTAGGCTATGGGAAAGCTCTCTGGTTTAAGTTCTTTTTATGTTTGACAAGAACTTGTCTAGGCCTCAATAAAGCATTTTATTGCTAGTGTCAAGGGAAGGGATTAGGGTGAGCAAATGAGTAACGGGAAGGGAAAGGTGCTATAGGTGAGTTTTGCTTCAAGTTCAAGCATTAGAGTAGGGGATTCCTGTCAGAGTGTTGGAGTAGCATGTAGTTTTAGGGATTAAAACTACTGGTTAAAATAAGGTAAGGGCCATACATGACTGTTTTAAGTCAGCGTTACCACAGCTTCGATATTTCATGAACCCTCTTATTTCAGCTGGCCATGCCCCTCTTCCCACCCCAAAATCTCGCATCTCTCATGTCCAGGCTGCTCCTGACCTCCCCATATCTTATTGGGATCAGTTTTCTGATGACATTCATGATCGCAGAGTATCTGTCTCACCTCTGCAGGTTACTCTATTCCTGAGAAGGAAGTGGTGCTGTTGCCAGGAGAGAAAAGGACACAAAGGTCTGTAGGAGCATCGTGCAAAACGTGCCCATCAGCTCTTTACCTCCACAAAACTGTGCTTCATACTTAAAAGTTTTGTTTCCAGAATGGCTTCTATGGCCCCGGGTTCCTTTTCCCAGGCCCTCATGCATGCTTCAATTTTGGATCTGTAGAGATGGAATAAGGAAAGCCAAGGCACAGATGGAACTGTGCTTCTCAAGGGATGCAAAGAATAACAGGAAGGGATTCTATAGATGCTTTGCTCAGAAAAGAAAGGCCAAGGAGAGTGTACCCCCTCTGATGGATGAGAAGGGTGAACTGGTAATGACAGACATGGAGAAGGCTGAGGAACCCAACAACGTCTTCTCCTCAGTCTTCCCTGCCAGTCAGGTTTCCCAAGTCTTTCATTTCCCTGAACCCAGAGATGGAGGCTGGGGGACAAAGTCCCACCTGCTGTAAGTGAAGAGCAGGTTTGAGACCACCTGACGAAACTAAAAACATACAAATCTATGGGGCCTGATGACTTGCGCCCCAGGGTACTGAGGGAACTGGCTGATGTAGTTGCCAAGCCTCTCTCCATCATATTTGAAGAGTCCTGGCAGTCGGGTGAAGTCCCTGGTGACTGGAAAAAGGGAAATATCACTCCCATTTCTAAAAAGGGTAGAAGGGAGGACCCAAGGAACTCCAGAACAGTGAGCCTCGCCTCACTGGATTATTTCTAATATTACATTTTGATAATAAGTGTAATGACAAAAATGGTATGATAATAATCACAATAATGAAGTCATTATTGATGATGAAGAATCATGTATAGAAATATTTTCCTCACTGTATCTTTGAGATCCTGGTTCCTCATGCTGTAGATGAGGGCGTTCGCTGCTGGAGGCACCACTGAGTACAGAAATGACACCACCAGGTGCAGAGATGGGGAAGAGATGGAGGGGGGCTTCAGGTAGGCAAACATGGCAGTGCTAAAAGTCATAGAGACCACGGCCAGGTGAGGGAGGCACGTGGAAAAGGCTTTGTGCCGGCCCTGAGAAGAGGGCATCCTCAGCACCGCCGTGAAAATGTGCACATAGGACAACACTGTGAAGACAAAACAACCACATCCTAAAGAAACACTAAACACAAGTGCCCCAACTTCCCTGAGGTAAGCATCTGAGCAGGAGAGCTTGAGGATCTGGGGGATTTCACAGAAGAACTGGTCCACAGCATTGCCTTGGCAGAGGGGCAGGGAAAAGGTAGTGGCTGTGTGCAGGACAGCATTGAGAAAGCCACTGCCCCAGGCAGCTGCTGCCATCTGGGCACAAGCTCTGCTGCCCACGAGGCTCCCGTAGTGCAGGGGCTTGCAGATGGCAACGTAGCGGTCATAGGACATGACACTAAGAGTATAATATTCTGCTGATATGAAGAAGAGAAAGAAAAAGACCTGTGCGCCACACACTTGATAGGAGATGGCCCTGGTGTCCCAGAGGGCATTGGCCATGGCTTTGGGCAGAGTGGTGGAGATGCAGCCCAGGTCGAGGAGGGCGAGGTTGAGGAGGAAGAAGTCCATGGGGGTGTGGAGGCGGTGGTCGCAGGCTACGGCGGTGAGGATGAGGCCGTTGCCCAGGAGGGCAGCCAGGTAGATGCCCAGGAAGAGCCCGAAGTGCAGGAGCTGCAGCTCGCGCATGTCTGCGAATGCCAGCAGGAGGAACTCACTCACAGAGCTGCTGTTGTACATCTCCTAATTCTGGTCATGAGGTCCTGTGGAAGGAGGAGAAAAGCAGTGATAATGTACCACAGGCATATCAGAGGAAAACTCTTTCCATTTTGTCACTTAAAATGACCAAAAATTGCCCATTTCCAGGTAGATATTTTGAAGGTCTCTTTCATTGAATCTGCCTGAGAGTGTCTCTGGGAGCAAGGGACTCATCTGTGGGCAATGGAAGAATCAGTCCTGCACTACAGCCAGAGGTAGTAGCATGGTAGTAACATGGTAGTAACATTGTAGGAACATGGGGTAGTCTCAGATTCTCCTTCCCAGTTAGACTCATTTCAGCCTTTCAGCCTTCTTTGCTGGAGAAAGAGAGAGACAACTATCCAGAGATCTGCTGTCAGGCATCGGATTTGCCAGCTGTAGATGACCCCTCTGGAAACTGCAGCTGCATGGCCCTGCAGCCAGAGACTTCCCTTGTCAAGGGCTGTGCAGATTTCTCCTGCAGGCAGCTCTCAGCATCCTCCCACTGCCAACTGCCTCCAAGCCCTCTCTCCTTCTCTCCTCTCCCCGGCCCAGCTCAGCTGAGCCCGGCCCAGCTCAGCAGCACAGCACCCGACCATGGCATCGCTTGCTCTGTGCCATTGGGCTCCCTCGAGGTGTCCCCAAGGCCTCAGGGCTGACAGCTCCCGAAGGCAGCAGGGTCTCTGCTGGGCTGTGGTGTCTGAAGCAGACTGAAGGCATCACCGACTGCTCCTTGCTGAATGTGGGAGAGATTGGTTTTCAAAGTGTGATTTGTGCTATTAAAGTTTGGTTGTCAAACATCTTGAGCTTTTAACCTGTCAGGCACTGAAGCACCACAGAGCTGTTGGCTCACTCCCACCACTCAAAATCTTATTTTTTGAAATATAGACAGTTTAAAGGGACAGGAAATGAAGACATAAGAATAACAGTAACAACAATAATAAATAATAATAAATTTTATTTTTATTGTGTGTAAAGCATGTGATGCAAAATCCAATTGCTCATCAACCACGGACCAACAGTCCCATTGAACCTGGCCATCCTGCATTTGGATCTCCTGTGCAGGTCCCTTGACCTTACTTTGTTTTAGGGCAATACAAGCTTTCAGAAGGATTAGGACTATTTTCTTCCCTTTCTCAAATACTTCTTGAGCTGGGTTGCCCCATGTGGTGACAACATCAATGTACTGGAGGTGTTAAGGAGCTTCCCTGTGTTCCAGGGCAGTCTGGATCAGCCCATGGCAAATGGTAGGGCTGTGTTTCTACCCCTGGCGCAGTCGATTCCAGGTGGACAGGACGCCCCTCCAAGTGCAAGCAAAGTGCGGCCTTCACACTGCTGCCAAAGGGATGGAGAAAAATGCATTAGCAATATTAATGGTGGCAGAGCGCTTGGCTGCCTTTGACTGCAGTTCGTACTGAATGAAGTTCTAGCATGCCCAGCACAGCAGCACTCAGCGGTGGTGTGACTTCATTCAGGCACAGAAGCCCACCGTTCTCTTCCACTCACCATTAGAATTTTGCACTGTCCGTATGGGACTCCTAAAGGGTGAGCAAGTGTTGCTGATCACCCCTTGGCTCTGCAGTCAATGAACCAGCTCATGCATGGGAATCAGGGAGTCTCTGTGAGTGCAATACTGCCTCAGGTGCACTGTTGTGGTAGCGATTGGCACCTGCTGCCCGTTGGCCATCAGCACCTGCACAGCAGAAGGGTCCTGTGAGAGAGTGGGCAAGGTAGACAACTGTTTGATGGTCTCCATCTCTAAGGGAGTCATGCCCAAAGTCCATCCAGTAAACGTTTGGATCTTTGAAGTACACTCTCTTGATTTAGTCAGTGCCAAGGTTGCACAGAGCCTCCAGGCCAGTCCCAATGGGTTGCTTTTGCCACTCCTTCCCAGTTAGGCTCACTTCAGCCTCCACTACAGTTAACTCTTGGGTTTGATGTGCCAGGCCAATACTCCTCAGAGTCCAATACACCCGATTGTCCCCTTCCTCCCCCTGGATGGAGGCTGGGCCCCTCTAGTCCTGCTCATAGTATTCATTACTCTGTTTGGAGGACTGTCTGCTAGAAACTGGAGCAGTAATTTTCTCAGAAGAACCACTTTTTTGCGAATGCTTTTCCTTGCACTTCATGTATCCCTGCCTCTAGGTTGGAGGTAGGGCAGATTTTTGCATCCCGTTTTCTCATGGCCTTTCCGTGGTCACACAGTTAAAACCACAGGGTGGCACGTAGTATGCACGCACTATATCAACTTTCTTGAGCAGAGGGATGCTTACACCTGATAGCCGAGCTATTGGTTCGTGCAGGTGGGGAGGAAGATGTATCCTCTTGTAGTTCTAGCATCTCGTAAGAAAATTTCTCTCAACACGAGATGCAGGCCCATAGGGAAGAAGAGAGACTTTCATTGTAATGCTGTAGTTGGCTACATCCAACTACATCCGATTCATCCATGTGGGTTCCTCTTGGTCTTTCCAGGTCATTACTGCCAATGAGCTGGCATATGGTGATGGTGCGCTCTGTACAAACTTCTGCCACATGGGTCATGGGCACTCGACTTCATCTGGAACTTTGGACAGCTGTTTGTTGTCCAGGTTACTATCAATCACCTTCAGCATGGCTAATTCCCTCAGGTACCGGATACCCCTCTCCATGTTGGTCCACTTTCCTGGTTGACATACAAGATCTTTCTTGAAGGGAGACCTTTCCTTGACGCCTGACAGGATTAAATTCCTTGTGCCCTTTTCCAATGGCTTTGTCAATCACTCCTTCTCTAGAGGGGGATCCCAGCTGCTTGGCTTCCCTGCCCTTTAATTCCAGGCTATTGGCCCTGTTCTCCCAGCACGGGGGCAGCCAGGTGACAATGTGCTCACCAAGATGATGGCTGAAATCTTTTCCCTTATCTCATAGCTTACCCTGGGAAAGGGATCACGTGGTTTCTGATGTTTAGGTGATTTCTTCTTCTTTGTCCTCCTGCTTCCATGGTGGCCCTTCTTTGGTGAAACCTGCCTTATCTTCTTCTTCCTCCTTTCTTG
Organism: Anser anser; assembly: GCF_964211835.1. Lineage (NCBI taxonomy): Eukaryota > Metazoa > Chordata > Aves > Anseriformes > Anatidae > Anser > Anser anser. The sequence goes on along the minus strand of NW_028154073.1, from coordinate 15,013 downwards.
TCTGGGTAGGAGTTTCTTCACTTTCTAAAGAAAAACTGACTTCCGCACCCATTGTTTTCTCTTTAATAAAGAGGCAACCAATAGTGGCACAGGCTGGTTCTCTGGCCCAGCCATGGGACCCATTTCAGGAGCTGGAGTGGCTGCAGGGCCCATCACAGGAGTTGTCCTGGCTGCAGGGCCTTTCAGAGGAGTTGGAGTGGCTGCAGTGCATATCGCAGTTTTTGGAGTGGCTCTAGGGCCTGTCACAGGGGTTGGTTTAAATTTAGGCCCATCTCAGGGGGTGTGGTGCTTGAAGCAGACTGAAGTCATCACCGACTGCCCTTCCCTGAACACAGGAGAGACGAATTTTACAAGTGCGATTTGTGCTATTAGAGTGTGGTTGTCAAACATGTTGTCCTTTAACCTGGCAAGTAGCTCAGCACCACACAGTAGTTAGCTCACACCAAGCCCCCAAATGCTTATGTGTTGAGATAAGGGCAGTTTAATGGACCGAAAGGGAAGAGAAATAATAATAATAGTAGCTTTTATGATGATGATGATGATGATGATGATGATGATGATGATATTTATTATTTTTGTTATTGTTATGTACAAAGCAAGCTGTGCACAGTGCAATTGCTCATTACTTACTGATGTCCAGCCTGTCCCCAACTGGTAGAACATTGTGGTAACCACCTGCACCTGCTCTTCTTTGACCTTCAACGACTCCACAAACAGAAGGCTCCTCCCAGAGACTGGGCAAGGTAGACAACTCTTTAATATCCTCTGTCTCCAAGGCAGCTATCCCAAAACCCCACCTGTACCCTTTTGGATCTTTGAAGTACCCCCTCGTGGGGAAGTCTGTGTCAAGGTTTCATAGATCAACATTCTTCTTCCTCCTTTCTTTTCTGGGTAGTAGTTCTTTTCCATTCTAAGGAGCCTGATTTTCACACCCATTGTTTTCTCCTGCATATAGAGGCAACGGATACTGGCACAGGTTGGCGCTGTGGCCTAGCAAGACCAGACCTGGGGGGTCTGGTCTAGTCCCCAGACTAGACCTGGGGCCTGTCCCAGGGGCTGGAGCGGCTGCAGGACATGTCAGAGGTGTTGGAGTAGCTGCAGGGCCTGTCACAGGGGTTGCAGTGGGACTGACTGAGGCTCAGTAAGCACAGACCAAGTCCCAGCACATTCCAGTGATTTGTGTCCCTTTGGAATTGCCAAGGTGATAACACCTCCTTTTCAAGCACTTCTACAGTTTTTAAGGATTCTGCATGTGCTCGGGGGGAAGCTCTAAAGCCCTGGAGGTGCCCACTGCTCTAGGTGCCTGCCCAGATCCTCTCCCTGCCTCTCCTAACTCTCCTGTCTTGAGGCAGGTCTCTGGAGGGCATTCTTAAATAGTTGTTTATCCTTAAACAAAAGTTGAAACACATTCCAGAGACATCACAATAGGAGCATCCCAAGGATATTCTAAGCTTTGTAGAGCTAGTGTAATTAGCCTGGAGGAGAAGGGGGAGGTGAAGGAGAAAGGGGGACTGAATAAGTGGGGAAGTGTCCCTCCGTTTTCTCCCCCTAGATTGGTTCCCTAAAGCAAAAAGGTCAAGAGTGTAATCCTTAAGTTTCTGAGTGATGGTTCCTGAGGTACGGAGGTGATGGCAATGCTCAGTACAAATAACACATCTGTCACATGACCACACATTTTATAGGATCATAAGCCAGTGTTACACGACATAGCAAAATAACTTTAAACCAGCCCCAGAAATGATAAACAGCACAACGGGAACACATGCAGTAAGTAATGTGCTATACAACACATTTCTGAAAGCAAGCACAACAAACCTGAGATCCAAAACGTCGACATTGTGATCAGCAACTACTAAACTGGTCTAGTGCTTATAACAATTTAATTTTAGCACTCTCTGGTAAGATCTGTCATTATCTCAACCCTTCGTGCCCCACTCTGCGTGCCAAAAAGACTGCTGTGGCTTAACGCGGCAGTTCGAGTACATGGAATTATTTGAACAGGTCCAGAGGAGGGCCACAGAGATGGTCAATAGGCTGGAGCAAGTCTGCTATGAAGGCATGTTGAGCGAGCTGGTACTGCTCATCCTGGAGAAGACAAAGCACTGGAGAAACCTTAGAACAACCTTGCAGTACTTAAAGAAGACCTGCAGGAAAGCTGGGGAGACAGTCTTTGTCAGGGAGTGTAGTGATAGGACAAGAAGTAATGACCTTAAACTAAAAGAGGGTAGGTTTAAATGAGATATATGGAAGAAATTCTTTACTCTGAGGATGGTGAGGCACTGGAACAGGTTGCCTGGAAAAGTTGTGAATGTCCCATCCCTGGAAGTGTTCAAGGACAGGTTGGAACGAGTTTTGAGCAACCAGGTCTAGGAGGAGGTGTCCCTGCCCACGGCAGGACGGTTGGAATACAAGGACCTTTAAGGTCCCTTCCAACCCAAACCATTCTATGATTCTATGATCCCATGATTTTATAATTATCTATGACACTGCCATCACTGGCCATATGAAGCCCATAAAGGCTCTCCTCAGAGATTTTAAACAAAATTTTTGGCTAGTCCAGCTGGGATCCTGTTACAAGTGGTGTCCCCCAGGTGTCGGTACTGGGGCCTATCTTGTTTAATGTCTTTATTGAGGACCTAGATGAGGGGATTGAGTGTACCCTCAGTAAGTTTGCAAACAACACCAAGTTGGGAGGTAGTGTCGATCTGCACAAGGATCTGTAGGTGGCCCTTCAGAGGGATCTGGATAGGCTGGATTGCTGGGCTGAGGTGAATGGGATGAAGTTCAACAAGGCCAAGTGCAGGGTCCTGCAATTTGGCCGCAATAACTCCATGCAACGCTATAGGCTTGGGGCAGAGTGGCTAGAAGACTGTGAAAAGGAAAAGGACCTGGGAGTGTTGATTGATGCTTGGCTGAACATGAGCCAGCCGTGTGCCCAGGTGGTCAAGAAGGCCAACGGCATCCTGGCCTGTAGTAGAAATACTGCAGCCAGCAGGAGCAGGGAGGTGATCGTCCCCCTGTACTCTGCTCTGGTGAGGCTGCACCTCGAGTACCGTGTTCGGTTTTGGGCCCCTCACTACAAGAAGGACATCGAGGCCCTGGAGTGTGTCCAGAGAAGGGCAACCAAACTGGTGAGGGGTCTGGAGCACAAGTCTTATGAAGAGTGGCTGGGATTGTTTAGTGTGGAGAAGAGGCTCAGGGGAGACTTTATTGCACTCTACAACTTCCTGAAGAGATGTTGTGGTGAGGCGGGGGTCAGCCTCGTCTCTCAGATAACTAACGATAGGACTCATGGAAATGGCCACAGGTTGCGCATGGGGAGATTTAGATTAGATGTCACGAAAGACTTTTTCTTTCAAAGAGTAGTCAGGCACTGGAATGGTCTGCCCAGGGAGGTGGTGGAGTCACCCACTGCCCCTCGCAGTGTTCAAGAAGCACCAGGACAAGGTGCTACGGTATCTGATTTAGTAGCTTAGTGGGTAGTAGTAGTGATAGGATGGTTGGACTAAATGATTCTTTCCAACTTTGTGTTTCTATGATTTCTATGATTCTATGATAGGACAAGGGGAATGGTTTTAAACTTGAAGAGGGTAGATTTAGATTAGATAGTCAGATGAAATTCTTGACTTGGAGGTGAGGCACTGGCACTGGTGCTGTGGGTCCAGAGGTCACCCAGAGGGAGTTTGGATCAGCCCATGCCCTTGTGTTTGAAGGAACAGCTGGCGAGAGTGGAGAGGCATCAGTGAAATCCTGGCAATACCAGAGTGAGAGCCAGGTGGGGAAGAGAAGTGGCTGTCTGCAGCCTTCAGAGAGGTGTGGGACAGCACAGGAAAGCCTGCAGAGGAGAAGGCAGAGTGCTCTGACAAGAATGGAAGGCCGCAGCAGCACTGACATCTTTGTCTCCGCAGCCATGGCTTATGAGGAGACATGTTATACTCATGGCACTGGGACCATGTATTTTCCTTTCAACCATGTGCAAACACTGGGAGGTGTCATACCATTGTCCTTCACATGATATTATGGGGGCATCGTCCCCTACCCCACAGACCCCAGGAAGAGCCCTGAGTGAGACATGGGGGTGCAGGATCTGTCCTCCAGTGGCTAGGGTCAGGTCTTGGCCCTTCTGCTTCACCAAAACAAAACGAGCTTACCTTACCACAGACCTGATACCCACAGAAGAACACCAAAGCTCCCCAGTAAAGTTTTGTTCACTCTCTAAAACAGAAACGAGAAACCTACTTGCTTGGGAACCCTGCCACTCTAACTTTGTTTAAACTCTAACACAGAAATTGAAAACCAAGTCCCTAGGGGACTAGAGAGAGGTCAGCTCTGCCTCAGGATCTCCTGCCCCAGCAGGAGGAATGTGACTGGGGCAGTGACTGGGAGGTCACTTCTGTCTCTGCAGCTGATAGGGCAGCAGCAGGAACGTGTCACGCAAAAGGACTGTGAGGTCCCTTGTGTCTGGAGGTGGCAGCTCACCCTTGGCTTCTCCCTGGGATGTGCACTTTGGGGCTGACATCTGCCAGTGGCCCTGCTAGGCCAGCAGAAGGCCCCTGCTTGGCATGCTGCCTGTGGGATCCCCTCTGCCTCCATCCCCAGGAGGACCCAGACAGAAAGAAGGCCCGCACAGGGGTTGTCCTGTCCCTTCCGCTTGAGGCCAGGACTGGACAGCAGAGGCACAAGGCTTGGCTGTGTCTAGCCAAGAAGCTGCAAGGCCAGCAGCAGGCCCAGGCCTTGGAAGATGCTGGTGATGTGACTTCTGTCTGCTTGGCTGACAGGCCGCAAGGAGCCTGATGGGTTGGGATGCCTGCTTCAGGAGTGGTTTCCACCCTGATGGAGCTTTCTTTGGTAGTAGGAAAGAGCAGGAGAGAAAAAAGTGCCACAAAGTGTACCTTGGAAGGGTGGCACTGGCCACAAGGAGGAAGAAATGTCCCTCAAAGGGTCGTGCTGTGGTGCCAGAGGTCACCCAAAGAGTGTCTATGATCAGACCCAGGCTTTGTGTTCATCAAGGAACAGCTGATGAGGGTTGATGAGACATGGGTGAGATGATGGAAAGTCCTGCATGAGAGCAAGGTGGTGGACAGAGATGGGTGTCTGCAGACTTCAAGGAAATAAGGCAAAGTGTGGGACAGCATAGGAAAGCCTGCAGAGGAGAAGGCAGAGGGTGCTGTCACGAAGGGAAGGCCCCAACAGCCCTGACGTTTTTGTCCCTTTGGCTAGAGCTTCTGAGGAGACGAGATAGAGTCATTGCAATGGGGCCTCTTTGCTTCCTTGATACCCTGTGCAGGGGTGGGGAGGTGTCCTAATGAAGTTCTTCTCATGGCATCACACTGCCCACCACATCATACAGACCCCAAGAAGAGCCCTGAGCCAGACGGGGGGGTGCAGGATCTCCCCTCCCAGTGGCTGGGGTCAGGCCTTGGCCCTTCTGCTTCACCAAAACCAACCAAGACTTTTCTCAGCACAGCGCTTTGCCTGTCTGGAATCATGGCCTCCAATGATCTGCCCTAACAAGCCCCTGGGGAGGCTTTTTTAGGAACAGCCCTCAGTGGGGCCCATTAATACTCCAAGTCACTTCAATTTTTCCTCCTGACTTTACTTTCTCAAGCAGTTGCATCGTTCTCCTCTCAGTACGCAAGTTTCACTGACTCAGCACTAAAATACACCATGGAGCTCATTAAAATGCAGAATGTCCTAAGCAGCCATATCTCTCCCATAATTTTGTTCAAGTTTTCAAGACTTGTTCAGCTAATTGGAGAGCTTCCATGGTGTAGTTAAGGAGGAAGATTTCAAAGAGCATCTAATAGAAATCTTTCCTCTTTTTAGAGACTGAATTTTGTTGCATTTCAATTTGGAGCATCATTTTCCCATAGATATTGGTCTAGTGTTACTCTGTTGAAGCCCTGCTGAAGTAGGAAGAGCAGGGTTTTTCCTATGTAAAACCAACAGGAAATCATGCTGCTATTTTCAAAATAAAATAAAACAAAGTTCAAGTTCCTCATTTTGTTGTCTCTAGTGAAGTTTACCTTCCCAAAAGGATGACTGTACATGATCTATTTTCCACTGATTAACAGGAAATTTAAAATAATTGTGTTAATATTAATCCACGTCATACTAATTCAATGATAAATGATGAGTTGCTTGCTAAGGAAACCGTCAGACAGACTGCTGAGAGATGGGCGAGCTGGAACTCACTGAAACTCAAAGCAGCAACTGGGTTGGTGAGAGCGGTCTGAATGATCCAAGAGTAAGGGGAGGGCAAAGCAGGAGACCCATGGGAAGTGCATAGGTCCAGACAGGCAGCTGGAAAGGGGACATTCAGCAGGGTCTGTGTAATCAAGATGGGTTTTGTGCCTGGAAGATGAGGGAGCACACCATTATAGACAAAGGGATGACAATGCAAGTACAGGTGAACACCAGTATTTCTTCTCCTGTGATGAATATAGAACATAGAAATTCTCATTTCTTCATGATAGAAATTACACTTCACGTGAAACTTTTTAAGGAAGGGATTGAATCGTTTGAGCTGATGTGTAGTTGCTTTATTAGTTAAGTACTAAAAAAAAATACTGGGTATTGAGGCAGAGCCTTGCTGTCTGACCTTAAGCAACCAGGGAAAACCTCCTGTGGTCCCGTTGTGTTTGAGGCACTTCCCTGAACTGGCAGATGTCAGAAAAGACCTGCAGGAGACCGGAGCCCTTTGGGAAAATCAGGTGGAGCCAGGTGGAGTTCCCAGGGCACCTCCACTGCCAGCAGTGGTCTTTGTCCCTGTAACTGCAGCCCAGCCCTGCACAGGAAACCCCTTCAAAGACAACACCCTAGTTCAGTGGGTTCCTGGAATTGACCTAGATTTGAAATGGCCATTGGAAACCTGAGATACTTTTCCTTATTCCTACTAGACACATGAACATCCACTTACCTTCCTGCGTCATCTTTAGCAAACTCAGGCTGAAAAACTCAAGTATAGCACGCTTCAAATGGCTGAGGCAGAACCCATCAGCTTGCCCCACTTTGGAAATAGTCCCCGTCCAACTGAGGTTTTCAAAGTGAAAAATGTGAAATGACCCGTCAGGTCAATGTGCAGAGTAAGGGAATGTCATAGGCATTGTGCTGGAGTGTCAGAAGGCAAAAAGCACTGCACTGTGCCTCAGAATAATCAAGGAGACCTAATCCAGTTCATCCATGAGATGAAGCAGAGTGAAGGACGTTGAGTTGTGTCCTAACATGAAGAAGGATGTACATCATTGGTGAAGGAACTGTCTTTTTGTGCCATCACCAATGCAAATACACAAAACTGTATCAATTAAAGGTAACAATCCCCACTCTGGCTCTGTCACCTCACAGGGCAGGAGAGAGGGAGCTGACAGCCAAGGGACGCATTTGGGTGTGGAAGGAGGGACCCAGCAGAGACAAGAGCCAAGGCAGAAGCTGGGGGAGGCCAGGAGAAGCAGCCCAAGGAGTGGTGCTGCTTGTGAGGACACGTTTGTGCCAGCAGCCTGAGTGGGCAGCAGCTGTGCGCAGGCGAGGGGAGGGCAGGAAGCGCATGCCAAGAGCGCTCCTGCCAGCAGAGACAAGGCCGGGGCCGAGGGCAAGGGGAGGGGCAGGCCCAGGGCAGGGGGCTGCAAGGGCCATGCTGAGCTCCCTGCCCCTGCAGCAGCCGCACTGGCCCTCAGCAGATGTGCTGGCCGGTATGCACAGGGAGGTGCTGGCGTGCATCAGAGAGCAGCGAGGAGGGCGCTGGAGAGGGCCGGGGCGAGGCGGGTGGCAGAGCCCCATGCAGGGGCTGGCTGGGGGTCCCCTCTGCTGCAGCCACCGCACGCGGCATAGCAGGAGGAGGGCATGCAGGGCTTGTGGACACGGGGCAGAGCCTGGCCCTGGACACTCCATGAGCGCCGTGCAGGTCCTGGCAGGCTGCGGTGAGGGGACGAATGCCCTGGGCCCCCTTCCTGCTCTGCCCAGGCCAGCAAGGGCCCCGAGCGGCCTCGTGTCCCCTGCCCCTGCAGCTCGGGGCTCCCTTCCCCAGCCCTGGCTCTGCAGCACCAAGCCCTGCTGGGAGCCCTCCCCTGCGTGCTGCCACCGCTCCCTGACGCTGCTGCTGCCCTCTGCCAGGCACTGCCCAGCCCAGCCCAGCCCCTGCCCACCTCTCCCCACCTCCCGGACCTCTCCCCAGCCCAGCAGCCCAGGCTGGGCTGGCCCCAGGCCAGTGCCCACCGCAGCCTGCTGCAGGGCTCTGGGCACGGCCAGCACAGCCCCAGCCCCTCGCAAGGCACCGCAGCTGCTGGCACAAAGGCGGCTCTGGGCCTCCCCAGCAGCCCCCGCGCTGGGGCCAGCCATGGCTCAGGAGATGGAGGGCCGTGAAGCTGCAGGAGCCCTGCTCTCCTGCCTGGGACATCCCCAGCACAGAGTGCCTGTGCCCCGCAGGGCCAGCCCCGCTCCCCAGGCCAGCACAAGAGGCCTGGCCCAGGCACAGAGCACCACCAGATTCCTCTCCAGGATGCCATTTGCCATCAGACCCAGCACAAGTGGGACAGTCCCTATCCAGTCAAGGCCATTTACTGTTTGCTGGGCCATAGGCAAGCAAGAAGGCAGCTCCCAGTGCAGCCCTTGGTCCTTCACTGATCACTCTGGGGTTCTGATCCATTGTGAGGCCCAGAAAAGCAAGAGGTCTGTTCAGGAAGCAGATCCTTGGGTGTATTCCTGAAACCAGCTTTGCAAGAGGCGTGCAGAGATATTGAAGAGATGCCAATGTAGGGATAACAGGACTGTCACCAACATGCATGAGATCTCAGGGCTTATCCAAATACAAGAAGCACAATGTGGAAGCCAGAAGAGAGCAGCAGTGAAAAGGCCACGTCCTGCTGCTGGCCATGGCCATGGCTCCAGGGAAGCAGCAGCCCCGACCCGAAGGCAGCAGAGAGGCAGAGCCCAGCGGGCAGTGAGGGGCAGCCGCGAGGGCCAGCGGGGCTGCTCCTCCCTGTGGCAGCTGGGCTCTGGGCCCTGAGCCCCTCCTGCGTGCTGGGGCTGCTCCCCCAGCTCCAGAAAAGATGGGAAGGGATGGAAGCTGAGACCAATGAATTTCTGCTCGACTCTGTTTTGTCTTTATCTAAACGGGAAGCCCACTTCTATACGTACATGAGATACTTGGTTCAAAACTAAAATACAATGATAAACTCACAGGATACTAAGTAGATCATTTCTGAATGAAAATCACAAGGTTCAGAAAATAGTTTAAAAGTAAAGTAAGACTGTTTTAACACTTATTCAGAAAAAAAGAGAAAAAAAAAAAAAAGTATTGTGTTAGGACTTTGCGCCCATTATTAATGATGAAGAAGCATGTATCCAAAGAGTGTCCTCAATGCATCCTTGAGCTCCTTGTTTCTCATGCTGTAGATGAGGGGATTCATGGCAGCAGGAACCACAGAGTACAGAACTGCCACAACCAGGTCCAGGGATGGGGAGGAGATGGAGGGGGGCTTCAGGTAGGCAAATATGCCAGTACTGATAAATAGGGAGACCACGGCCAGGTGAGGGAGGCACGTGGAAAAGGCTTTGTGCCGGCCCTGCTCAGAGGGCATCCTCAGCACGGCCCTGAGGATCTGCACATAGGACAGCACAATGAAAACAAAACAAGCAGATGCTAAACAGGCACTAACTACAACAAGCCCAACCTCCCTGAGGACTGAGTCTGAGCAGGAGAGCTTGAGGATCTGAGGAAGCTCACAGAAGAACTGATCAAGCTCATTACCTTGGCAGAGGGGCAGAGAAAATGTAGTGGCCGTGTGCAGGACAGCATTGAGAAAGCCACTGCCCCAGGCAGCTGCTGCCATCTGGGCACAAGCTCTGCTGCCCACGAGGCTCCCGTAGTGCAGGGGCTTGCAGATTGCAGCGTAGCGGTCGTAGGACATGACAGTGAGAACTGAATATTCTGCTGTTATGAAGAACAGAAAGAAAAAGACCTGTGCAGCACATCCCTGATAGGAGATGGCCCTGGTGTCCCAGAGGGCATTGGCCATGGCTTTGGGGAGAGTGGTGGAGATGCAGCCCAGGTCGAGGAGGGCGAGGTTGAGGAGGAAGAAGTACATGGGGGTGTGGAGGCGGTGGTCGCAGGCTACGGCGGTGAGGATGAGGCCGTTGCCCAGGAGGGCAGCCAGGTAGATGCCCAGGAAGAGCCCGAAGTGCAGGAGCTGCAGCTCCCGCGTGCCTGCGAATGCCAGCAGGAGAAACTCGCTCACAGAGCTGCTGTTGGGCATTTCCTGAATTTGGACACAGCTGTCTGTTGAAGAGGATAAGGCAGAAAAACGTTAAAACAGACTTCTCTGAGGAAAACCTACTGCAAGCCTCAGAGCACCCCCAGCCCAAGCCTCTCTCTTTGCAGGAGAACCTTTCTGCAGCTCTCCTGCTTGAGCTGCAGCTGGTGCTGGCTGAGAGTGGCACTGGGAGCAGGGGCTGCTGTGGGCTCCAGAGGAGTCCTTCCTGCTGTGCAGCAGGAGGGAGGTGGGAACATGGGGGAAACTCAAGTCCAGTCAATTTATCAGGTCAATGAAATTTGCAGTGCTGTTTCCAACAATGCATCCCAATGCAGAACAGAGCTGCAGTTGACACTGCTGAACACTCCTGTTCTCAGCTGCCCTGTGTCACCCCTCTGTGAGCTGCAGGACCGTCCCGCTCAGGTGTTTCCCTGAGAAGAAACTGGAGACAGCTGAGAGCAGAGAAGCCCCAGTCCAAGTGCAGCTGGGCAGAATCCTCACATGGTCTGTTGGTTGTAAGCAGGATCTCAGCTCTTCCCTCCTATCCAGGGCTGCAGAGGCCTCACTCCAGCTGCCCACAGACAGCCATCCAGCAGCACGGACATGGCCTTAGCATGGAGGTGTCTCCTCCTTGGGGCACCTGGATAACACAAGGATGCCACGAGAGAGCTGCATCCTGCTGGAGAGCAGCCTGCAGGCCAGCAGGCTGCAGCACAGACAGAGCTGGATATCTACAAGCTGAAGTGTGCCAACATCCCATCTGAATCCCCTGTAGTGCCTGAAAGAGGCTGGGCCACCCCGCTCTTGGCTGACCAGGGGCACCTGGCTTAGGGCACTCCGAGGGGCTTCTGCCAGACTTCCTCACCTCGCAGTGCCATCCAGCAGGACTCCCAAAGCCTACTGCATTGCCCACTGCCCTCCCAGAAACAAGACCCAGCACGAGACCCTTCCAGGACGTGCAGCTGCATGGCCCTGCAGCCAGAGACGTACCTTGTCAAGGGCTGTGCAGATTTCTCCTGCAGGCAGCTCTCAGCATCCTCCCACTGCCAACTGCCTCCAAGCCCTCTCTCCTTCTCTCCTGTCCCCGTGCCACCTGCGGTCAGAGCCCCCAGCCCTGCTGCGCTGCGCACAGGAGCTGCTCCTGGGCACAGCTGTCTCTCTGCACCAGGGCCCTCTTGCCACGAGCTCTCTCTGTCCCACGAGCCCGGCCCAGCTCAGCACCACACGCCCAGCCCAAGGCATTGCAATCCCCCCTCGGGGGGCTCTGCTGAGGAGCCCACGAACCTCAGGCACTGAGAGACAATTGAAGACATCTCTCAAGACGTCCAAGTCAGAGGCAAGTTTCCTGCAGTGTCCCCCTGAGGGCCAGCACTGACACAGCCTCCCTTGGAGCTCGTTAGAGCAGAGCATTGGAGGCAGTGAGGACAAGGAGACAAAGGCACTGTGAAGGTGACCCTGATGTATAGGAAATCTGGATGTGTGTCACCAAGCAAAAGGACCAGGCCTTGACCCCCAGCCCCTGGGAAGGGAGATCCTTTCCCTTCACACACTGCTCAGGGCTCTTCGTGGGGCAGGAGGAGATGGGGATGTGCATGGCCAAGTGCAGGAGAATGGTACAAGCCCTGCCTGGTCCATGGGTGGGGGCGAGGAGGCAATGAGGCCCTGGTGCTTTACCGATAAGCTGTCTCCTCCTAGGCCTCAGTGGCAGAGACAACAGCCAGAGCCATGGACACAAAGCCCTGGGTCCTGTTGGGAATTTCAGCCTTGTCAGAGGCCTCTGTCCCCTCCACAGCCCTCTATCCTGTCTACACCAGGCTGTCCTAGGGACTCCCAGACCTGCACCTCTTTTCCTGCTGGCTCTAGACCCTTGTCCGTGTGGTATCTCACAGGATCTGAGCTGAGTCTGATAACTCAGATCTTCTTGGTGGCCATGCTCCTCGTAAGGCAGCTCTGTAGGAAGCTGGCCTGGTTCCTGGTGAGCAGCACCACTGCTCGTATGGCATCCCTCATGGGGGATGTTCACGAGTCTATGGAGCTAGATGGGATCCCCCTCTTGGTACTGAGGGAGCTGGAAGAAGTGCTCACCAAGCCGCTTTCCATCATTTATCAGCAGTCCTGGCTATCAGGGGTGTTCCCAGTCAACTGGTGACATGGAAATATGATGCCCACCTACAAAATGGCTGGAAGGAGGATCTGGGGAACTACAGGCCTGTCAGTCTGACCAGTGATGGGGACGTTCATGGAGCAGATTATCTTGAGTACCATCATGCAACACTTAGAAGACAACCAGGTGATCAGGCGCAGTCAGGAGGGCTTTATCAAAGTTAGGTCCTACTTGACAAGTCCAAACTTCTTCTATGACAAAGTGATGCACGCAGTGGATGACGTAATGGCCGTGGATGTGGTTTATCTAGACCTCAGTAAGGATTCTGAAACTGTTTCCTACAGCGTTCTCCCAGAGAAAATGGCTGCTCGAGGCTTGGACACTTATACGCTTCCTTGGATTAAAAAGGGTCTGTGTGGCTGGGCCCAAAGAGTTGTGGGACATGGAGCTAAATGGAGTTGGAGGCCGTTCTGTAGTGGTGACCCCCAGGGCTCAGTTCTGGGGCCAGTTCCCTTGAATATTTTCATCAGTGATCTGGACAAGGGGATTAAGTGCACCCTCAGTATGTTTGCAGACAACACCAAGTTAGAAGCGAGTGTTGGTCTGCTCAACAGTAGGTGGGCTCTGCAGAGGGTCCTAGATAGGCTGGACTCATGGGCCAAGGCCAAATCTATGAAGTTCAAGAAGGCCAAGTGCTGGGTCCTGCACTTGGGGCACGACAACCCCATGTAATGCTGGGGAATGGCGGGTGGAATGCTGCCCATCGGAAAGGGACTTGGGGGTGTTGGTGGATAGTCGGCTGAATAGGAGCCAGCAGGGTGCTCAGGTGGCCAAGAAGGCCAACAGCATCTGGGCAGAATGAATCCAGAGGAGGGCCACGAGGATGATCAAGGGGCTGGAGCACCTCTCCTCTGAAGACAGGCTGTGGGATTTGGTGTTGTTCAGCCTAGAGAAAAGAAGGCTCTGGCGAGACCTTATGGCGGCCTTCTAATACCTAAAGGGGGCTGTAGGAAAGCTGGGGAGGGACTCTTCATCAACTAGCATAGTGATAGGACTAGGGGAAATGGTTTTCAATTGAAAGAGGGTAGGTTTAGATTAGATATTAGGCAGAAGTTCTTTTCTCAGAGGGTGGTGAGGCACTGGAACAGGCTGCCCAGAGATGTTGTGGATCCCCCCTCACTGGAAGTTTTGAAGGCCAGCTTGGATGGGGCTTTCAGCAAGCTGGTCTAGTGGAAGGTGTCTCTGCCCATGGCAGAGGGCTTGGAATTTTAGGATCTTTAAGGTCCTTTCCTACCCAAACTACTCTGTGATTCGCTGATTCTGTAAATCCAAAACACAGCACCACACCAGCTCCTAGGAAGAAAAAATTAAGTCAATCCCAGCTAAAACTCGGACTATATCCACCCCTTACTCCGTACCATTGTTCCTATGTCATGCTCAGGTCTGACACTTTCTAAATAACTATCACCGCTTTTCCTCTCTTTTGATATACACACAGAGATATCTTGCCCTTAGTCTATTTGTGTCCTGGTTTTGGTTAGGATTAATTTCCATCCTAGTATCATAGAATTGTAGAATGGCTTGGGGTGGAAGGGACCTTAAAGATCATCTAAGTGAACTCCCCCCAGATTCCACCCACTAGATCAGGTTGGCCAAGGCCTCATCCAGCCTGGCCTTGAACACCTCCAGGGCTGGGGCATCCACAACTTCTCTGGGCAACCTGTTCCAGTACCTCACTACCCTTATAGTGAAGATTTTCCTCCTGATGTCTAGTCTAAATCTCCCCTCTTTTAGTTTAGACCACATCCTCCTGTCATTATCTACCCGAGTAAAGAGTCCTTCTCCAGTTTTTTTAAAAGACCCCTTTAAGGATTGAAAAGCTGCAAGGAGGTCTCCCTGGAGCCTTCTCTTCTCTAGGCTGAACAAACCTAACTCCTTCAGCCTGTCTTCACAGGTGAGGTGCTCCAGCCCTCTGATCTTCTTTGTAGCCCTTCTCTAAATTTTGCTGTGAGACGTTCATATCTTTCTTGTGCTGGTGGCCCCAAACCTGGACACAGTACTCCAGGTGAGGCCTCACAAGGGCAGAGCAGAGGGGGACAATCACCTGCCTCTATCTGCTGGCCGCCCCTCTCTTGATGCAGCCCAGGATGCAGTTGGCCTTCTGGGCTGTATGTGCTCACTGCTGGCTTATGTTGAGCTTTTCATCCATCAGAACCCGCAAGTCCTTCTCTGCAGGGCTGCTCTCAATGAGTTCTTCTCTCAGCCTATCCCCATGTCTGCGATTTCCCCGGCCCAGGTGGAAATGAAAGATTTCAGGGATATGAAATACTTGGGATGCCTGACTGGCAGTGAAGGTTGAGGAGAAGACGTTGCTGAGTCCCTCAGCCTTCTCCACGGCTGTCATTACCAGTTCACCCTTCTCATCCATCAGAGGGGGTACAGTCTCCTTGGCTTTTCTTTTCTGATCAATGTATCTCTAGAATCTCTTCCTCTAATTCCTTGCTTCACTTGATAAGCTCAGTTCCATGAACTGAAAGCATGCATGAAACTGAAGCATGCGTGAGGGCTTGGGGAAGGTAACCCTGGATCCACAGAAGGCATTGGGGAAACAAAATTTATAGGTAGGAAGTGTAATTTTGTGGAGGTGCAGAGCTGATGGGCA